>NC_135554.1:25985591-26285591 GCF_964340395.1 Glandiceps talaboti | reverse complement strand
TAGTGTTACTGATAGAGGCTTTCGTAACAGACTGTACGATACAGGTACGTAACTTACTTTATTTTTCACAATTCGCCCTTGGCTGCAGTGTGACTATGTGGGATTATCCCGAGGAAACTTTTTATCAACTCTTGAATTTCCCTAAAATTACAATTCTATTATGATTGGGTATTGACCAATACGATATCTGGATTTTCACGATAAGACAGAATTGTTATCCATGTCTCTGAATAGTGTAAGTGGCGTTAAAACACAACTGAGTGTACCAAATGTAATCACCTCATTTTCCACTTGCTGTGGCCGAAAGTTTCCTTTTTGAGGACATCCATTGCTTATTTTTCAATGCCTGTAAAGGGTCGCAATAGATTCAAAATGTTTATCTTCATCTGAAATACTGATAAGTAAATTGTGCAGCCTCAGTTGGCTTCTTTATGGTCGCTATACTTCACTCCATATTTGCGTTTGGTATGTTCTTGGCTTCTTCTTACTTCGGCCCTAACCCCCCCCCCCCCACCATGAAACTGTTGCTAAGGACTTCAGTACTGTTGAATTTATTTTTTGGAATAACCAAATACATTTGTAGACATTCCAAAAGTATACCCACCAATATCATACCAAAAAATAACGTACATAACGGTTTATGCACAAAGTAAATAACATTGGCAGAAAAAGAAAATATTTTATCAGATAAATATGAGAGCTTATGTCTTTTCACCAAATTTAACATTTTAATTTGCATACAGAGAATTAGATCGTCTCTTCTGGAACAAATTTACTTCTAGTTAACTGGACTGTGTTAAAGTCTTCTCACTAATGTTTTGACTATTGCCTTAGTTCTACATAATGGCATGTTAATATGGCAAGTACCTGTATGGAAACAATGGATGACAATAGAAAGTGGTATATTTGGAAATTGAATTCTGTAATTTTTTGCTAATCTTTCAACAGGGGCTTACAGTTGTACTGGTTTTTGTGGCCTTCCTGACACTAACCAAGGATGTAGTTGTGCTAAAGATTGTGTGATTGCGGGAAATTGCTGCAGTGATTATTTTGAGCTATGCGCAGGTGAGTGGTTTCCATGACAACATGAAGAGCTAGGTGAAAGGATTTCCTGGCATATAATGTATCTTCTCCCTCATAAAGAAACAATTTAAGGAAACGCTACCATTAACGATATATATATATATATATTAATAATACACGAATACATGTAATGACATATATATGAAAGTAATCTATTATACGTCTTCAAAACAACAACATATGTGCATATGCACATATTGGAATCAAATGCAGCTGTGAAAACCTCGATATGATGCCTCGATTTTCCTTTCTCTTCTCCACCGTTCCCGTCGCACACATACACACACATACATACATACACATACACATACACATACACATACACAGACACAGACACACTATCTGTTTATTTGTTTGTTTCCTTTTCATAGTTTCCCCTCTGTATTTCTGTACTATCTGTTTTCTGTCTTTCTGGCAGTGTCTCTATCTCATCTGGGTTTTTTTTCCTTTTCTTTCTAAAGGTGATTGTTATGACAGAATAAACCTTCCACAGGGTGGCCAAGTAACAGTGACGTCACCAAACTTTCCCAATGACTATCCTAACGACGCTCAATGTGAATGGATACTGTATGCCTATCAAAATACCCCAATTATAGTTAGATTCCAGGATTTTTACACTGAACCAGACAGTGATTATTTCTTTGCTGGGAATGGAGACTACCCGCAACAATCTAATAGCGTAATTTGGGCCCATTCTGGTTACACAGCACCGGACGATTTCAGTTCTGTTGTACCTGCTGTGTGGATGCGGTTTGTGTCAGATAACAATGTTACCGAGAAAGGATTTGAAATTATCGTAGAAGACACTTATGGTAAGTTTATACCATCACTTTACATAAATACAAGATCGTCATAATTTGAATCTTGCAATACCTCGTTACATTTATCTTCTGTCGAAAATAATGAATACTTATTTTCTCGAGACAACTATTAGAAATTGACAGTTTCAAATATTTTCACGTGTTTAGATATTAAACACATGGCAATCATTGATGACTAGATTACAACCAATATCATACTTATTTGGAAAGTACAATCTACATAACATCAATATAATCGAACCTATAGTCTATTTTTTCAGTTTGAAAACGCTGCTCAGCGAGAGTCTTTGCGCTATTCTCGAGTCATTAATAAATGTATGAATGTACATGTAACTGTGCTTCACAAAAGTGATAATCAGACACAACAACAAAAAACAGTTGGTGTTACTATCACTCTAGAGAGACTATATAGTTTCAATTAGAAGCATGGGTTTTTTTACTACCAAACCAGAGTAACTATAGAGTTTCAATTAGACACCATGATGTTTTTACTACCAGACCAGAGTGACTATAGAGTTTCAGTTAGGTAGCATGATGTTTTTAATACCTGGCACAACGTTTTTCTTACAAATTTCTTAAACAAAATACAGATACTGACAGCTTGCAAGCATATACAATGATATATTTTATTTCACTATGAACACACATCAACATCTTTGTTTGTATGGTGCAACAAGAACGATTTAAAGACAAAATGGTTCCTTTGTGTCCACAGTGAATTAAAATGTCAGTACCTGCTTTTTGTTTAGGTAATTTGTAACAAAAATGTTACCTGACATATACATAACTTCATTGAAATCTATATAGTCACTCTAATTTGAATTGGTAGTATCTCAGACAACAACCAACATATCTGGGACGTTATTCAAACAATGCCTCCACCAAATAAACCATGCCATTGAGTGTTACATTGTAACATTCTGTCTGTACCAAATAAACCATGTCTGTGAGTGTTGCATTGTAACATTCTGTCTGTACCAAATAAACCATGTCTGTGAGTGTTACATTGTAAAATTATGTCTGTGCCAAATAAACCATGTCTGTGAGTGTTACATTGTAACATTCTGTCCTGTGAGTGTTACATTGTAACATTCTGTCTATACCTCACAAACCATGTCTTTGAGTGTTACAATGTAACATTATGTCTATACCTAATGCAACTCTCATTGATACACACATTTTCAATGACATTTCCACTAAACGGCAGAGTCAAGGATGGCAATTGATTAATTATTACTTTAATCTTGATTGTAATACTTTCTAAAAGAGTTCATTTACAAAATGTTCTTTACTATTCCAGGTAAAGGTTACTGTGATGGCGGCTGTGATTGGTTTAATTTTGAATTCTTTTGTAGTTGTTATCGTGATTGTATTTATTCGGGTAACTGTTGCTTGGATTATTTTGAAAAATGTGGAGGTAAGTAAACTTAAAACAAAGAATCTGTAAAATTGTAGGTTATTTTTTAGGTAGACGTTGGTGAAACTTTACGACATTTTAATAGCGATCAAGCCACAGAAAATCGTCACAATTCTTTCCTTCTATTGCCATCCATTGTTTACATTTACTATAAATATTGTATTGGTTGCAGTATTTTATGTTAAAATGTTACATATGGATGGCGTTATTCATTCCTTGTCACCCCACCCCACCCATCCCATACCACCCCCTATCCCCTCCCCCGTTAGACTAGGAAATTAAAAGTCCACTGGCTTACATCTTCTTTTTTATGTATACTCATAGGTGATTGCACCGAGACATTGAATGTTGGAATTAATCAATACGTTGATGTGTGGTCACCAAACTATCCTGAGAACTACCCCAACGATGCTCGGTGTCAATGGATCGTCTACACCGAGGGTTCCGGTACAGGCAGACTACATGTGGACTTCAAAGACTTCGCAACGGAGGATGGCTACGATGTTTTCTTTGCTGGTCATGGCGACCAACCTAGTAACTTTACCACCGAGATATGGGCACATTCTGGTTATACATTGCCACCGAGTTATATATCAAATACTGGCTCTGTCTGGTTAAGATTCATATCTGACAGCACTATTGTAGACCGTGGTTTCCATGTTGTAGTAGAGCACATCGGTACGTATTAAACATCTGTTAACATTCAGTGTATGAAGGCATCAAGATGTCAATGGTAATTGGCCATCTAGCAAAATTTGAAACAGTAATCGCATCGATACAAGGAAGGGTGATGATGACAAATTTGCCGATTGGTAGTGTAGGTTCATTTGTTAGAAAATACAGTGTTATCGTTTAATGGTACTTTCTTATTCACATACAATTATTTACAATTCAATTACTCTAACACACTGCCTGTCTGTCTGTCTGTCTGTCTGTCTACCTGCTTGCCCCTTTCTCTCTCGCACTCCTCTTCCGCTGTCTGTCTGTCTGTCTGTCTGTCTGTCTGTCTGTCTGTCTGTCTCTCTCTCTCTCTCCCTCTCTCTCTCTCTCTCTCTCTATCTCTCTCTCTCTCTCTCTCTCTCTCTCTCTCTCTCTCTCTCTCTCTCTCTCTCTCTCTCTCTCTCTCTCTCTCTCTCTCTCTCTCTCTCTCTCTCTCTCTCTCTCTCTCTCTCTCTCTCTCTCTCTCTCTCTCTCTCTCTCTCTCTCTCAGGAAGCTCCTGTGATGGACTATGTGACCGATGGAATTCCGAATTCCAATGTAGCTGCTACAGTGGCTGCCACTATTACAACGAATGTTGTGATGACTATTTCGAAATGTGTGTTGGTACAAGTAAGTCTTATATTGTATCAGACAATGTAATAATTACGTATATGCGTGCATATGCAAGATATCTTTTTACAGTGGTACTCAGTTATGACAGAAAAAGCTGGGCAAATGTCCTCCTCAGAACATAACGTAGTGATTCGGAAGCACTGGCTTTATACATCTCCGTAGTTCGATGGAAATTTGCTATTAACACTGCCTAAAGTAATCTCAAATAAATGTACTATGTAATCTGGGGAGAAGAGATTAAATTAAGTCCACACCAGATGATCGTTTTTGTGATATGGACCGTAGTGTAAATCCATAATGGAATAACAGACTCGTCTTGTTTCATAAAACAAAACGATGCAACCTGTGTTTAACCGAAAAACGAACCATTATTAAAGCAGACAAAAACTCCACACTAAACAAAAGAACTGAGTTGATATCCAAATGCCGACACGAGAATAAGTTTTATTTGTCCAACTTCAATAGAGCATCTATCACCTAAACTAAACCCATTAACTAACGGAACATCAAAGCCCAACATGTAACAACCCGCCAACACCTACTTGTCCGCACCCAATAACTCACACAATAACAACCAACACCTCCACACACACAACACCAACCTACCAACACAGACAATAGTGATGATATTCCTATTGTCTACACTCTATATAAACAGCACACCCAGAGAGTAGAAACCAGAGTTGTCTGATGATCGCACAATGCGTGAAACTCCGAGTTACAACCAAGAAAGAGTTCCAGTACTACCAAAACTATTACGCTCTGCCACTGCGGTATAGAGCACTGTCTTAGCAGATTGATACTCACCGAGTTATATATATATATATATATATTCTTTCACTTTGACTATTCACAGATTGTACCGAGGAAATCACCATACCTGCTGGTGGGAAGACCTCTATTACGTCACCAAACTATCCAAATAACTATCCCGACAACGCTGCATGCAAGTGGACTGTTCAAAGTGGAAGTGGAAGCAACATTATGGTGCAGTTTCAAGATTTCGAACTCGAGGGTTGTTGTGATTATGTATCTTCTGGAAATGGGGATGAACCAAGCCAGGCAACCAGTGTTATATGGCGACACAATGGTATAATGTTGCCTGAAGACTACCTGTCCAATATGCCAACGGTTTGGTTGACGTTCACTTCTGACAGTAGTGTAACTTTCCGAGGATTTCGAGTTACTCTAACTGATACAGGTTTGTGGAGCCTTCCTGGACCGTAATGTGCAGACAGACAAGTACAAATCTGATAGGCAAAGATAATTTAAATCGTGGCCGTTGGTGGCGTTGCAATATATATTTCGGAGCAATATATATTTCCAGAAACGTATCACTAACAACTGACTTAGTATCGGTTACCTAGTCTTGCTGCTAGACGTTCGGACTTTCTTTCGATACTATAAGCGAACGAAGTTCGCAGTGACGGCTTGCCCCCAACGCGGAGGGGGGGGGGGCTATGCCCTCAACGGCAAGAGGCTTGGTAAGGGAGCCTTCAGTATTTACAAGGGGGAGGGCCGGAGGAAATCACACATGGTCTGTTAAGAAAAACATGACCCTCCCCCCCCCATTCTCCATTTGTAAAAAGTGACCCTCCCCTTTGTCCCATTTTGTAAAACATGACCCTCCCCATGACAATTGCATATACTGAATGTTAATCAATATTCCCATTATATGTATACATACAAATTAAACGATTTTGACTCTGTATTAAAAAGCAATATTTGTACATATAAAGTGACAAAACAGTAAAAAAAACTGGCTAGTGGTCTTATGATAATACGCAATCTAGTTAGTATCTAAAACGTGCTTTCCATGTTGTGCATACTCTGTCTGATCTGGTCACTTGCAAAAGTTACCTGATATCATTGTCATCATCATCACCTTCACCTTCACTGAGTATTGCCATTATCGGTGTCACTCTAATCTGACTCACTGGTACTACTTGAGTCAGTACATGTATCACTGTCCGTGTTCTCTATGACATTCAACACTAAATCATCATCATCATCATCATCATCATCATCATCATCATCATCATCGTCATCACTGCTACCATCACCATCATATTTTAACAACAACATTCACGGACAGTGTGAGTGATAAAGTGAGATGGTACACTCAACAAAATGCATAGCTTTATTAAACGATTCTCTTACAATATATGTATTTTTATTTTTGTATTTTGGCATGTCAAGTACTCGTAAAAATAAATATTGAGTGCTCATCTCACTTTTACATCTCAAAACACACAAAACAAATTTATAATAATTGAATCTTCACTTTGGTCACAAAACTACGGATTGTAAAATGTGAACCTCCCCCAAACATTGTAATGCAAAATAAGACCCTCCCCAAGAACAGGTTTGTAAAATGTGACCCATCCCCGATTCCTCCGCCCCCCCCCTGTAAATACTGAAGGCTCCCTAACCGAGACTACAACTGACTATAAAACAGTGAACTCTACATCTCTACGCTACATGGGGAACCGTACATGAATATGGATGACCTCATAAATATGCATGTACGAGTACGTAAATAAGGAGAAAAGTAGTACATCTCGATCTTGTGACGCCTCACGGCAGGCTGACACACCACGTTCCCTCCCTCCCACCCTCCTGATTTTTTTTTTGCAGTCACGACGAGCTAGGCGATGACTGAAAATATGACACACGTCAAGGGACTCCGACCATCCCATACTGTAGTAATCATATAAAAGCAACATTATACAGTTATACCTCACAATATCACATGACTAGAAATTGTCAAAATGTCTTGAAAAGAATCACATTAGATGCTAGTACTGCGCATGCACACATTCTTTGTTACATGCAGGGTGTGAGGGGTAGGGTACATTTGACTGATAAAGTTACATTCATCCTCTGAGACGATGATCTTTGAACAGTCAAGAATATCATTTTGGACTTATTGTTTCGTGACGTTTCATTCTAGGTTCTGCAATAGAGGAGAGAGATGGGATTAACTAGGTAGGTAGGTTCTTGGAAACGCAATGAAAGGAATTTATATCAACATTTGTACTCAGAATATAATCAGTTGGTGCACACACATGTATGTGTATGTATGTATGTATGTATGTATGTACGTATGTATGTATTTATGTATGTGCGTGTGTATTTATGTATGTGCGTGCGTGCGAGCGTACGTACGTACGTACGTATGTGCGTGCGTGCGTGTGTGTGTGTGTTTGTATACACGCGCGTAATGTGTTCTATGTAATTATTCTATAAATGTATGTATGTATGTATGTATGTATGTATTTATGTATGTATGTATGTATGTATGTATGTATGTATGTATGTATGTATTACAAATCAAAACTGAATGGTCTCAACAAAACTCAAGTCAAAGTACACAAATTCTCACTAGCTTTGGCCCTGTAACTGTGCTATACATACATGTGATGGTGTCAACAAAACTGAGGATTTCTGTTTGCTGCTCTCAATTATTGATAGGTTTTGTATTTACTGCACGTGTTTAAACTTATGTCATATCATTTTATATTGCCGCCCCTTCCTTAAATTTCGTCTTTCTTTATTTTTTCCAGGAATTGGATGAGGATGAGAAGCATATAATAGCTGATTATTGATTATAATGAATATAACGAATCAATGTCATTTATGCTCGGCAGTCATTATAGTGCTGATAACATTACACCGTAGAATTCTACGGACCTGTTTTTAGAAGTCTTGATATTGTAGCTTTGGTGCAGTCACTTGTGAACTAATATTCTATTCCAGGTAATATCCTTGTCTAGGATGGGATGATCACAATACAAAAATGACGTTATTAGGTATATTTAAAAAAAAATTCCGGAATATAGTATATTAAGGAACAATCACTGGCAACGGTATTTTTGAATATAATAATTATCTAATAACGTCATTATTTTGTATTATGATTATCCTAGACTACAAAATTACCATCCTCGAATAGAATATTAGTTCACAAGTGACTGTTGGTTATTGTCATACGCCGAGATAGAAATTAGGGAAAGGTTGAAAGAATTATCATGACTAATAAAAATTCATCAACACAAATTTATTTCATTTTCTGAAAAGATGAGGAAGTAGAAC
The DNA here is from genome assembly GCF_964340395.1 of Glandiceps talaboti. Lineage (NCBI taxonomy): Eukaryota > Metazoa > Hemichordata > Enteropneusta > Spengelidae > Glandiceps > Glandiceps talaboti. Next base: position 26,276,842 of record NC_135554.1, on the reverse strand, counting down.
CAATGTGATATCAATGTGATTATAACCTTAATAAAGAAAATCATGATGAATGAAAGACAGATTTCCTTTGTGTATGAGAGATCGATTCACTCAAAAACAAACATAACCTTGGTATTTGTAATTTACGTATTACCGAAATACTCGTGTTTGACATCGGATTGGTGTACAAATCAAAACAAGTTCGTTTGTCAATATTCCCAATTCAAGGTCACAGTTCTAGTGATGTCAGTTTGTACTTCAATGCGAGTACACTGGTGCACGAGACAAAACGCACGTGGGATGATTACTCCATGGAAGTATTACCCCCAGCCTATGGGTAATACATATACTTCCATTATCACTCGTGCATAAAGATATTTTTTACGATCATAGTAAATAGTATTAATAGTATAACCTGGTGAAACCAACACTGTCGTCTGAGGTATAATAGAGTGCCAGTGGTACAACAACTACCATATATACTAGTAACATAACTCCGATACAGTAATTATACACGTCAATATACAATAAGAAAAACGTACACCAACACAGGTTGCAAATGGAGCTGTAACACTTGATAAATCGCCGCCATGTTCAGGTATACATGTCATAGTGCCACGGTCTGTGATAGTGCAGAGGACAACGACATAATCCATCGTTGGGGTTGTATATCATACATAACAAACTGGAAAGTTAGGAACAACGAAATATTTGTCAGTATTCATTCATACTCACACTTAAAATCCTGACAAAGTTTGAAACAGTACATATAATCTAATTGTGCTGCTTATACGTTGTTTTCTTTACACAAAGCTCTTTTCGTTGTTGTATCAGTTACTATTTCGTTTCAGAGGTCGAATTTCACATTTGGAGTGAAATCGACACTGGAGCTGCTGTGCAAGTTTTTCGACTGTTCTTTTGTGATCTGTTCTGTAACCTCGCCTGTGGTTTTCACATCGTTCTTACTTTCATCGTCACCGGCAGGTTCACTTTCATCCTCTGAGGTGGATACCTCTTCAAATTTAACGACAACACCCCTCCCCTCGGCTTCTGTCCTCAAACAGATTGTTCCGATAATCTTCTTCTTTCTTTTCCCTGACTTCACTTTCTTTGGTTTACGTGGTGGTTTCTTTTGAGGGGTACTTGGTCTGGTCAAATTCGAATCTGTACTGGCGTGTTTTAGTGAACCAATAAATCTGACACGATCATGACATTTTTCAGTCAATTTCGTGTCAGTGAATGAATGTTTCAGTTGGCTCGTTTCGTTGTCGTCATCCGGACATTTTTCACTCAACTTAATATCTGCAAGTGAGTGTTTTTGTTGATCAGTTGTAGAATTCTGGTCATTTTCACCCTCTTTATTTAACTGTTGGTTGACAGACAATAAAGACCGTGGCTGGTCTGGTAGCGACCTTGTTTTCTTTGAACTACTCAGAGGCCGTGACGCACTTTTTGGCCGTCGCCCAGACATGGGGCTACTTTCTCCGGGCATCGAAAAGGATGTTTGTCGAAGGGGTCTTAATTTTGCCTTTCCACTGTTTGGACGCAAAGAATTTGATCTCACATTCTGGAAACGTTCGCCCATTTTCTTAAAGGTGTTCTTTTCTTCCTCCTCGCATTTCAATGCTGTCAGTGCGCGAGTTGCTTCTGAACTCATTAAACTAGGAACTATGGGAGATTCATCTTCATCTTCTTGTTTGGTTTCTTCCTCCACTTCGTCGTCATCTTCCGATTCCTCTTTCAAATCACCAACATTTTGCCCAGACTTAGGACCGAAGGCCATCGCGTTTGCTTTCATGACGGCAGACAAAGCTGCCATTCCTCTCGCCCTGGTCCACATGTCGACAGGATTAATACTGGATCGTCTTCTTTGCATCGGCGTACTTTTTGTACCTCTGAAGACATCATCAAGATTATCAGGAGTACAACCTGCAGATAGAGCTCGACTTAATCTCAATGCTCGTGTCTCCTCTAGTCGCCTTTTCAGTTCTTTCCTCTCTTCATCGTAGTCCAGTATTTGCGACAGAACAGCCTGGGAATAACTGGTAAACTCACTCACTTTACTATCTCGTCTTGTCATAAACAGATTCATTTATCCACACAATCTTGATCTGTTGTTTGTATCAAGGAGGCTGAAAAGCTTACTAGCAGTAACGACTCGGAGAAAAGTTTTCCCCAAACGTATGACCGAAGGTGTACACGATGTGTGTATTACGTGTATATAGTTCTGGTCTCTTGGCGACTCGGTGTTTACGAAATTGAAGACTGTGGATTTGGTATAATGTAACGGTTTAACTATTTATAAACAAGGGGCCGAGAAACAGAATTCCGAACTGGTATTGATGAAAGGGTAACCCTTAAACCGTATGACAAATGGAAAGACAGAAAATGAATAACAGAATTTTACTCTAAGGAAACCCTGGAATGACACCCATTATTATATTCTCTATGTTGAATGACACTCCCTCTGCGATATTTAAAAATTGGAATGACAGCCGTCACATTATTATATAAGCAGAATGACAGCAGTTCCTATGTTATGAGAAAAGAATGACATTTAACACACATATTACCATATTTAGTATGTTCAATGGCAGCCGACACTCTATAATATTAGTGGAATGACAGTAAATCCTGTGTTTTGAGAAAAGAATGACATTTAACACATATTACCATATTTAGTATGTTCAATGGCAGCCGCCACTCTATAATATTAGTGGAATGACAGTAAATCCTATGTTTTGAGAAAGGAATGACAACATTAACTTGATGAAATAGGTGGAATGCCACAATTTACTACATTTTAGTATGGCACCCTCTACACTAGTAAAAATGTGCAATGACAGCCGCCACTCTATAATATAAGTGGAATGACAGCAATATTACTTTGCAAAAAGGGAAATCCATTTACTCGATGAAATCGGTGGAATTACACCATTTACTACAACAAAAAATAGTAAAAAGTAACAAATAAAGAAAAATAAATATTTGTATAAAACAAATACAAAGGCCTTTTCAAGTCCCCGTGGTTCGTTCAAACGTTATTCACCGGTATGGCAAACCATTCAAGTCAACAGTATTCATTTTCTAGCAGTAGCTGTAGTTTTTGTATTTTTTAAGTATTGCAGACTACATTAACCATTTATGTGTATTTTTTCCACATTTTTGTTATACATTAACATTATTTAATTCAAACAAGATGTTAAATGGTTAAAAAAAATAGTCTGTGATACTGAAAAATACAAAAAACTACGACTAGGAAAAGAATAAATGCTTTTGGCTGAACGGCTTGCCATACACCGGAGTCTGCTACGATATCGTTTACGGGAGCAGACACCGGGGACGGTTTTTTTTTTAATATTCGTAAATACCTAATAACGTCATTTTTCGTATCATGACAACAGAATATTAGCTCACAAGTGGATAGTCGTTGTCTCATTCCGTGACCACACAATGTTACATTATCAACTGAGTTGGGTAGCTTAGAAAACTTCTGTATTTTGTTATTTAGGTTAGGGGGTCTATTGCAAAATGGCGTCTGCTTTGAAGAATAGATGGGACCATTTTACCGACAATTTCTTTCAAATTGGTCGTCGAGATGACGGGGGATTCTTCGTTGAACTGAGGGAATCCTACAAATATCGTCAAGCAGCTTTGGAAGCATTTTTCAAATCTATTTTATGGATAGTAACTTTCCCAACAGCGAGGCAAAAGAAATGGATGACTATTATTGCTGTGATCGCTGCAACTTACGTTCTGCAAAGAAAAGCGTCTGCAGCGCACAGAAAAGCTATCAACAGACAAAATGCCCGTGAAAAAAGATTAGAAACATCCAAAGCTAAACTCGAGTTGCTACAGAAAGTAACAACAACAGATAAGGTACTGTATCCAGTTTGCTTATTTTTTTTAAACTTTTCATATTACTTTTCGTCTTTTGACTCTTTATACTTTAAGTTTTCATAATCACATTGCCTGGCTTGGTCAGTTACTCTCCACCTACAGATTTTGTTCAGCAGTTCTATAAAAAAAAACTGTAGCAAAACTGTACATAAACATTGGTGTACTGCACTCTGCAGTATTATAGGTCATGGAATCAAGTTTTATAATGTTCTAAAATATTTTAATAACGAAATATCCCTGTGAAACATATTTGAGAACGTCATACGGTTCATAAAATACTATTACTTATTTACTATTCAAATTGATTCAAGTGCGTGTGTTTGTGTATACAGTATTACAGTACAGTGTGATACTGTATAAACTGTGTCTAAAAGGGGTGTGACATGTGTTCAGACTCAGACCACCAAGGTCTTAGGTTCAGATAGGGGAAAGACCAATAATAAGGCTAATCTTTTTTTGTACATGCCTATATGTAAATAAGTGAATACTAAAAACTTAACATCTGAACAGAGCCAAAACTTAGCGTGGGTAATAAAACATGGCAATCATTATCAGCTGTAGAGATGGTATGTGCTAAAAACTAAATGTAAAGTTTTCTGAGTGATTGTCACTGCTGGTTACCGTGGTTATTTATATATTTTTTTACTGATTATTTCTTAATGGAAAAATACAACCATTAGTTCACTGAACCAACAAATGTTAGAAGTGTGACCCAGGACTATAAACTCCTTGATTTATATAATGGACAACAACATGTATTAAAATGAGGTGATATGCATGTATGTGATTAATGGCCTTTGATGGATTTATCACTGGTACCAGGGTCAGCTACTATCTACAAATGGCAGCAACGCTTACAAAATGTGCCCCAGTCTTTGTAAAAACATGACAAGGTGTAAAAATTCAGTCAGTCTAAATTTTCTGAGATGTAAACATCAGAGGACCGAAGACAGGGAATGTTGTAGTCTAGAGGTTATCTGTGGCTTTGAGTCTTTCTCTATGATTCAAAACCACAGGTCAGACCACCTACACTTTTTATGATGAACCCTGAAAATGAATGAAAAAAAATTGTGCACAGTATGATAAAAATAAAAACGGTTTTGTAAACTATGGAAGCTTGTTTTGGTAAAGGATGAGACCATGAAATAATAGATAAAAAATAAAAATTTCTATAATGTAGTGTAGTTGAAGTATTTTAAAGATTTGTTGTTGTTTGCACTCCATATTGTTGATGTAAGTGACAGCAGTATGGAGTGCAAACATTTAATTCAGGGTTGAATGAAGTATCTGTCCTGGTTGACATATCTCTACTCTAAGTTACAGACAGTAGATCCATACAGAATGCCTAGTTAATTATTTCAGACTAAAGTTTCTTTCTGTCAGTTGACAATAACAATAAAGCTTTCTTACAAAAAATGGTAGTGACCCATAACCATTGTTGAATTTCATTTCTAACAGTGTCCTTAAATTACATCTCTTGTTGATCAAACCTGAAAATTTGTCAACGGAATTCACTGTGTAGTAATTAATTATTATTTAGCCTGTTTGTAAAGTGTATACACAAGGTCTTTCTTTTGTTCACCTTTGACCTTGACTTGCAAATCAACCTAGTAGTACTAGTGAACAAACTCTAGTAGCTTATAATAAGTTTGTTGTGTGCTGCATTGAACCTTGACCCCAGTGAAGTACTTCGAACTGAAGGGCTAATTCCTATTTTCTGTTATTTATTTCACTTTGGTAAAATATTGAAATCTTATATGTCCCCTGATTTCAATCTCTGGCCACAAGTACCTTTTGAGTGCCATAGAGGCAATGTCCAAGTTAGAGTCACTGTATAAAAAAAATATTCACTTGAAAAATGGTGAATAAATCAACAACAATATGAGCAATAACAATTGCGTTGCATAAATCCACAGTACAAAAATTAGAATACACCAAGTATTGACCATTTCAGATACTAGTGTTATAGTTTGATGAATATGGTAAACGGGAATACATGATATGTTTAAACTTTCTATGATGTTGTCTTTTGATATCATTTTTTATTTATGTAAAATTCATACTTATCCTTTCATTGTGAGATATTTCATAGACTTTCTAAAATTCTATGGTAATGTAGAAATGACTCGATCAGTCTGTTTTTGAACTGAGCACACAGTGATGGCACTATTTTGATTTGAGAAATCTATTTGAAGACCATGTGATAGATAGTCGCCCATAATATGATATGTTGTTGTTGTCTTGTTTTAGGATGTTCTTGCTAAGAGGGAAGACATATTAAAATTGACATTATCAGAATTATCAGCATCACTGAAATCTGGGCAGTATTCTCCTGTTGAAGTACTACATGCATATCAAGCAAAGGTAAAAGTTACATCACATCTTGTAGTGTCCATAGTACATGTATATGTCTGATGGTAAAATCACGTTTCATAGAGTGTCCTTAAAACAGATATTACAGATAAATGTCTGATCGTAAAGACAGTTACCCTCCACCAATACATTGATTAATGGAACGCCACCTACAATAATATAACAGAACTCCCATGATGTGAGAGTGAAAGTGTAGCATACTCAATGTATGTGCATGAATGTTTGTAATGTGCTCTATGGCCATACTTTCACAAGTGTAGCAAGTGAAAGACTAGCAGAAAACACTGCAATTACAAGTGTAAATACTCCCTGAGTACCCACACTGTAACTCAGCAGAATAGGACACTTTTATTATTACATAATATATCTGAAATAGTAAATTTCCATAAAATCTTATTGTGTGATTGTGCTGATGTGAACCACGAACTCCACACCCTCATTTGCATATCATTTGCATACATGTATGCAATAATGTTTTCAGTATTGCACTGCAGTGCAAATACACAGTATGTATGGGCACTAGTGCAACTAATCTCTGGTACATATGTAATAATACTTACATAAACCTAGATATTTTCGCTATTAGAAAATTTGCAATTTTTGTAGTTCTTGAAGGCTAATTTTTACTAATTACTAGACTTGTATATTGTGTTCATTCCCAAGAAGGCATTTTGGTCTCTACTTATTTTTGCATTTTTATTTTCCAGTAAAATAAGCCAAACTATGTCTTTAGCGAATATTTCTATGTTTACAGTATATTCCCCAATGTTTTTCTTCATTTAGTACATAGATATATCAGGTATATACCTGTAACATGCATAAGAGACTTTGTCACTATTGAATTGAAGAAGAATTATGACAAAACCTTTAATTTCAAGTATTTTCAAGTTGAATCAGGTAAAAATATTGGGGAAGTTATAATTTTACCTACATTAGCACAATTTATTCATGAAAATTGAGGAAAATCATAATGATTTTGAATATTTTGGTTAGCAGTGGAGAAACCAATGATGAAGACACCAGTTGTCATGACATAGAACAACTAGAGAATAAATCCTGTATTTTCCATGTGAATGCATACAACTTGTCTTGCATGATGTAGGTGCACATTGATGTGACATAGAATGACTATGGTATAAATATCCCATATTTTTTGTTTGAACATGTTCATCATGGCTTGCATGTGGTATTATTATACACAGTAGTTAGCTGTTAAATGGCTGAAGGCACACTTTCCTATAATTACCCAATCTGATTATAATTTGATTTAGGAATATAGCTGGATTGCTCTATTTACCTCTTAGAAATAGAGATACCAGTATAAAGAGCCTATTCCTACATCAGATTTTATTAGATTGGTATACTATACAATGCAGTCTGTAAAGTGTAAGATACACCATGTTGGGGCACCCTCATGCATCATTCTACCCCTGTCACTGTTGAGAATGGAACAATATACCATGTTTTACAGTCTATATGTGATGTAGAGACTACATGTTTGCATGATTTACTTTTCTCAATCTGTCTTGGTGTGAGCTTTCATTTACTTATAATATTGTGAATCACATAACTTAATAATTAATGTAATCCCATTATTAAAAAAAATGAGTGTTTTCATCTCTCCACACAGGCCATGGAATGCACTTGTCAAGCAAACTGTGTTACTGAACCTGTTGCAGAAGCTGAGGTGAATATTTCTTTCTTGTTACGATTATATCAACTAAACACACCAGTAATTTCCTATCAAAGCATTGTTCATTCCTAATGTAGTTTTGTACTCAAAATTCAAGTCATTTGTTACTAGTGTCAGGTCCCTACATGAAAATGAAATTTGATTTATGAAACAAAATAAGAACAAACAAATATCAATAAGTCATTCATTTCTAAAATGATGAATCATTTTAATATTTGTTGAAATGTCACACCTTATAGACATCAATCATAATATCATGATATGTATCAATAATCAGAAATGAAAGGGGCACAGGCTGAGTGTATGAAGCTTTTGACTCAAGTGAAAATACTTCAACAAAACCACTTTTCAGTATAATGTTAATGTCAATGCATGTCCAGTCTTTTATAACATTACAGTCTTCTAGCATTGCTAGAACAGTTGATTGCATAGTAGGGCTGTCATGAACATTTTTATACATAATGATAAATTATATCATCGGATCATTTATAAAGTATATCTTGATACCAGGTTTCAGTTCAGTTTTATAATTGCAAGGGTTGTTTAGTGTACCTCAATAAGTACAATACTGCGAGTACCTTTGCAATATGCATCGAAAACTATGCCCAAATACTCAGCTTTTGCCTCTTGAATTGAATGGATATCATTGACAGATGAATATAGTCAACTCAATGTATTGATGTAAAACTATATTTCTGTAGGAGTGGGCCAAGGAACTTGAACAGGATGAAGACAAGAAGGGTTTACTCTATGGTGTTCCTGTCAGCATCAAAGAAAATATACATATGAAGGTAGTTTTGTAAAAAAAAAATAAGCAAATATATCTCAAGTCAACACTTTTAGATATCCATAATACTTTGTTATTCGGTAAATGTTAACCTCCATCAAGTTTGCATGTACAATGTCGTAAACACCATCTACATGTAGGTGTGTATGTATTTGTTTATGCATGTGCATTGCTGTATATGTTGTTTTTATTTTGCTTTGATGGTAACTTATATGCCTGTGTGTTTGATTTTGGAAGGGGGGTGGGTATTTTTTAGACAAGCAAGCCCAGGTCTGTTGACTTAATGTGAAAGACACAATTATGTATATTGATTACCCTTTAATTAATTCTGTAACGCTAATGAATTTTTTTATTCAAAACCCTTATTTGGTCTCATCCAAATTTTAAAGTAAATATTACATTGAATTTAACACATTGACTATAAATTCACACAAATTATGGAAGTCAGAGATGTGAACAGAGAATCAACTGATTTTTATTGTGATATTTTATTCTGTTTTGTTGACAGGGTTATGATGTAACTCTAGGTTTTGGTAAGTTTGTCCACCAGCCAGTACCAGATGACAGTGTGGTTGTCCAGATACTCAAACAACAAGGAGCTATACCCTTTGTAAGAACCAATGTACCTCAAATGCTACTCAGGTAAGAATGTCTTACAACAAAGTGATATACCCTTTGTTAGAACCAATGTACCTCAAATGTTACTCAGGTAAGAATGTCTTACAACAAGGTGGTATATACCCTTTGTTAGAACCAATGTGCCTCAAATGTTACTCAGGTAAGAATGTCTTACAACAAAGTGATATACCCTTTGTTAGAACCAATGTACCTCAAATGTTACTCAGGTAAGAATGTCTTACAACAAAGTGATATACCCTTTGTTAGAACCAGTGTACCTCAAATGTTACTCAGGTAAGAATGTCTTACAACAAGGTGGTATATACCCTTTGTTAGAACCAATGTACCTCAAATGTTACTCAGGTAAGAATGTCTTACAACAAAGTGATATACCCTTTGTTAGAACCAATGTACCTCAAATGTTACTCAGGTAAGAATGTCTTACAACAAAGTGATATACCCTTTGTTAGAACCAGTGTACCTCAAATGTTACTCAGGTAAGAATGTCTTACAACAAGGTGGTATATACCCTTTGTTAGAACCAATGTACCTCAAATGTTACTCAGGTAAGAATGTCTTACAACAAAGTGATATACCCTTTGTAAGAACCAATGTACCTCAAATATTACTCAGGTAAGAATGTCTTACAACAAGGAGCTATAGTAAGTTTAATATACCATTGACTCAGTATATCTTCACCATTTCACTTTCAGTATGGTTAGCAGCAATCCAGTCTATGGAGAAACTGTAAATCCAGTCAATCCGGAAAGATCTCCGGGTGGTTCATCCGGTGGTGAGGCAGCATTAATTGCACTCAATGGATCAATACTAGGAATAGGTACTGATATTTTAGGTAGCGTGAGAATCCCATCACATTTCTGTGGCATCTATGGAATTAAACCTACCCATGGGAGAATTAGGTAAGAATATCAGGATTCCTAGGAACATATATATAGGATTGTCATGTACAAAGAAAACAGATCACATCACATCGGTTCTTTGTGTTCTTCATTGGCTACCTGTCCATTACAGGCTTCAATACAAAGTACTACTAATCACCTACAAAGCACTCAATAACACTACTCCTGGTTACATTGCTGACTTGATTAACAGTAAACTCTCAACTCGTTCACTTTGCTCAAATTACAAAAGTGTACTTTATATACCCCATGTAATACAAATTCATACAGTGGGCATGCTTTCTCGATCTCTCGAGCAGCTTTGTGTTCTTATGAAGCTGTATACCATTTGAAACATGTTAATAAAATATGTTTTATTAATCCAAAGACAAATTTTGAAACTGAATATAGCTGTCACTGAGCAGCATTCTAGTGTTTAAGCAAAATGAAATACTAAGGAGAATGCTGTATTGTTAGGTATGGCCTGGTTGATAATAATTAAGCTAGCCAGCACTGGTATGGATGGGTACTGGGTTCAGACCCAGACTGCATAGATAGATGGCAAATGAGCTAACAACAAGAATAAAAGTCTAGCATTGCAAAAAGAATTGAAACACACAAATTCAACCAGAAATAAAAAGTTTATATATTCAGCAAAATCCATAGATATAATAAGGAAATGTAAATGTTGAAGTACAAGGTAATTATATGATATACCAGTATATGATAAATTAGAACCACTCTTGAAACTATGACAATAAAGTCATCTGTATAATGAATGAAGTTTATAATGAAACCTGTCCCAATGGAAAGCTTGACAGTTCTTATATGATTACTTCTCTACATTTTGCAAATAATTTGTATTTTTGTTTCTTTGGGGTGAAACTAAAGAGAAATTTCCATTGAGGACAATAAAGTTATATTGAAATGAACTGAATGCCAGGTGTCATTCCCTTCCTTTACAGTTCTTTAGGAAGTGCTAGTGCTATCCCTGGACAAAAATCAGGTGAGGAAAGAACTTACAAACAGATGATAAGGATCATAGTAGTATACTTTATGACCATATACATACAATATATACATTGGACATTGATTTTGTATGTGAGACAAATGAAAGATGAAAATTAAGACTGCAAGTTATGAACAAGAGTTGAATAAAACACTCTTACTGATCAGACAATACATGGTAAAGGTAACATTTTGATAATACATGTGCACAATTCATAGAGTGTAAGTGCTTAGGGCAGCCTTATGTGTCTCATGCCCAAACCAACCCTATGTTTCTTCATCCAGCAAAAATTTGTTAAGAAATCAATGCCCAGGATTAAAAAAATTCCAACATCACTGATAGTTTCATTCTGACTTTAATTGTCATTTCTAAGTCATTCAGACTGTGACTGAATTTAGTCAGCACAGGTATCATATGGATAGTAAAATTATGAATTGAAAATATCACCAACATGTACTCGTACAAGTTTTGTTTTTTTTAAATTTTTTAAGATGTTACAATGAGAAACAGAATTATACATACTTATATAGAACCTATAAATATACACATTATACATGTATCTCCAGTCTAAAGGAAAACTCTAAGTTTAGTTTTTAGTGTTCATGTGTACAGAACCAATCTATTACATGTAATTCCTATTTAGTAATGTAATCTAAAAATCATTTCAAGTCAGGTGATATATTTCTTTTAATAATTTGTTTTCGCATGGTCTGTACAGTGTCAGGATCTGTAGGTGTGATGGCACAGGATGTTGACAGTGTGGTATTGGGAATGAAGGCACTATTAGTTCCAGAGATGTTTGCCTTAGATAAAACAGTTATTCCCATCCCATTCCAAGAACAGGTAGGAAATAGCTGTGTGATAGTAATCTAAAGGAGCTGTGTCATAATAATCTAGATGTGTATATGTGTAGAAAGGAATATATCAGCATTATGTGAACATATAGATCATCACAGGATTTTGATTCTTCTTTAATACATTGCATGATTAAAGTGAAGAAGATTCAGTTTCAATCTAGTCTGTGTACATCTATGCTACCATTCCATCAGAAATGACAAAAATGAACCAAAATATGGGATAAACTGGGGATGAGTGTGGATATAATTTACTACTTACATCTTGTCCTAGGAGAGTATGCATTCTCTATTGAAAAATAGAAAAGTCAAGCTATGACAGATGGAGATTGGAACCACACCTATAATTTGGTTGTATTGTGTGTGTAATCATATGCATTGTGTTTCCTTCACAAGGTGTACAGTGATGGCAGGAAGTTACGTATTGGTTACTATGACTATGATAACTTTGTCATAGCAACTCCACCATGTAGACGTGCTGTTGCCATGGCAAAGGATGCTCTGGAGAAAGCAGGACATACAGTAAGTCTTAGACTACATAGGATGTAATTTACTGATAAATAATTTATTCACTTTACTAGGTGTGATTTATTTTACAGAAAGATGAGACTCAAAAGGTGTTATCATCCAAACAGTGAACGTATTAAACTAGGAAATAGTCTGTATAAATTGGATATGTGGATTGTCATATCACAGATGTAAATTATTCAAATAGATTATAACTCTTCCATTCTATGTGTGTATACATACTTGGTGCTGAGTAACAACTTTGGCAAAAATATTTTTTTAAATGTTTGTTTCTGATAACACGACTTCATAACTTGTCTGTTGTTTCAGCTTATTCCATTCAAACCACCAGGAATGGATGATGTATATGAGCACCCACTGACAATGACATTTCAGGGAGCATTTGCAGATAACTTTGAAACTTTGAAAACTTACTTGTAAGTAGACTGTAAGACACAAGTGTTGTCTATTGCAATGACTTTTATTTCTGCTTCAAATAACATGAATACATGTAAATACAACACACAGTCTCACTATATATAGACACACAGACACTAAGAGTGACAGGTTTACATAAATATGTGTGGTTGGAAGGGGGTATGGGATGTGTGTGAGAGTATGTGTGTGTGTGTGTGTGTTTACATACATGGGCTTAAGTTAGATATATGAAGCATAGAGTGCAAGTAAGTGTAGTTTTCCTATTTGTGTATCTATAGAAAAATTACCAGATTATTTTCTATGCAGTGAAAAGGAAAGACACTTGTCATATGTAGCTTTGTTTTATCTTTTATTTAGTCAGGACGAAGATATGGATCCGTTAGTTGGAGTGCAACTAAAAACTTATTTCTTGCCTTCCTTTCTGAAGAGAATTGCACAATTTGTGTTTGGGTTTTGGGTAGGTATAATGGCATTTCACACCCAGGCAAAGTTAACAAACCAGCAATATCTATTTTTACATGTATTATGTCAGATTCAACCAGAAGAGTTCATGGAAACACATGTTGTTGATATCAGCCATTTAAAACAGTGAACAATAGAGACAATAATGTTATGATACTGTGTTTTCAGCTGGCACAAAAGAATCTTTTTGCATGTGTGAACTCAATGTTGAATGACCCTGTGTGATTTATTCTTCATGCTTGCCTAGAGGTGGCTAATTACCGGTAACTTCCTTTTACTAACAATCAAACTGTCTTGTTATATCTTGAATGATAGTCTCCAAGAATCCAGTCAATAATTAGTCGTACATATGGCATAAGGTAAGTCAATTTGAAAGTGTATGGGGTAAGTCAATTTGAAAGTGTATGATAAAAGAAATAAATTGAGGCTACTAAAGAGAGTCATCCAGAAGTCAAACTACATAATTAGTCAAAGTGCTACCAGTATGTAGCTAATTAGTCATCTTCTACGATAAGTTGCCAGAAAAATGAATACAAAATTAAAAATGGTTTGTTCAACTTATGGAACAGGCTAGGGGATATACAAACAGATCGTACTTCCAGGTGATAATATCTATTTTTAAAAAATAGTCTTTCTATTTATAACTATATTTGGTAAATAAATCATAATCAACAAGTACTAGTAGTTGTTTTATCTGAAAAGTTGCTGTAATTATCAGTGTGCAGTGAAACAAAACTCTTGTGATGATAAAAATATACTGTTGATAAAATATACCGTTGAATGCAAACATTCAAGAGATTAATTAGATATTATTCCCCAGAATTTGTGTTCAGTTAGCCAAGGAAAATACAAGTAACCTAAGGGGCTGTGTCATTATGAGTTGCTAGATGAATAACAATTTACATATCTTTATCAATGTTTTTTCTTTTATTCAGTTCTGTTTACAAATTGTGGCAGTTGCATTTAAAGAGAGATGTGAGTATCTAAATAGTAGTTACACATGTATTTATGTTATTTTCTCCCTCTACATATTCATGGGTAAATGTACTTGCATGGCTTTTGTCGGTTCATTATGTGACTTGCTAATTATGGCTGTACAGTTGTTAGTCAAACATAAGCAAACACTAATATCAACTGAAAGGCTTAGTGCAGCAGTAATTGACTTGCCATCAGTTAGTTGAAAATAATTATGATCCTAGGAAAATTATTGTAAAACAGAAATGACTGCAACTGAAGTATATTGTTTGTATGTAAACCAACTATCATGTATCATGTCTTTTATTTTGTTAGATTTTGATGTGTGTGTGTGTGTGTGTTTTATTTATTCTATGTAAAATGTTAATTTTGGTATCTGTGTAATATGTGATTGGTTCCTGTATCATGTTTTTCTCAATACAGTAATGGCAGTAAATAAATAAATAAATAATTCACTGAAAATTATTCAGTTAATATGTTGTAGGAACTTTTATTTGAAATAGTAATTATTTATCTTTCAAACTTGTCACATTTCTCAAATGAGGTACACGACATCTACACAACGGCCTTTAGTCTTCCTCAACTCCCCGGGGAGCATACAATCCATTGCAGCCATTTTAAGCGCATAGGATTAAAGCCTTCACATTGCAACCTACATCCTACCAGGTCCCCAATTATACAGCTGGGTTGACTGAGGCACAGTCGTGGTTCAAATCTTGCCCAAGGACTTTAGCCACTCAGAAACAAACAGCAGGCAGCGACGGGGCTCGAACCTGCAACCTGTAGATTCCAAGCCGGTCATGCTAACCATTCACCCATCATGACTCCACAATAAACATTCATTCTATTTTGATTATCTCCACCAGTCATACATACAGGAAACCCTGACAACATGGAAAGACAGTGGCATTGATGTTATGATATGTCCTGTACTTGCTATACCAGCATGTAAAAGTGAAGAAGCAGGTGATCTCACATGTGAGTAATAAATTATCACTTTATTTTCAATTTTTATTTGTACAAATGTTTCATTTGAAATGAATTTCTTTAAAACTCCAAGACGTCTACGGCATGAGATAAAATGTGATTTACAGAGATAAAACATACACTACACGAAAAGTCAAATTTACCCACCTTTACCCAAGCTTTACCCAACCTGTGACCCACCTAACCACCATCTCTGTCCAGGGGTAGTATGAGATGAAGTACCACATTTGACAGTCTACAGCCCCCACAGGAGAGATCACTGGGGTAAATTAAGTGGAATTTCATCTCATACTCACCACATTTACACATTCTCTGTTCAAGATTTACCCCGGTGGAAAGACATGGTCAAATATGACTTTTCATAAAGTGATAGCACACAGTATAAACTACCAACAAAAAAATGAGGGAGAGTTGAGATAAATAAAGATTAGATTATATTGAACTTTGGCAACAAATTGATGGTCTATATCTAAAGTGTTGACTACGTGCATCTAGGATATGATTGATGGATTGGTGCACTTATTGTATTGAAATGTTAGTATCATTATTTGAAGATATTGACCATGACCGTTAATTGACCTGTTATTATTTTATCATACGCACACAGAGTACGTGTACAGTATTTTGATTTATGTGAGACATTTTAGTATTATCGGTACTTTATTGTTTAATCAAAGATATGACCTTAAACTTACTATGGTGTATGTGATTATCACTGATAATGTGGGTGATGTTTTTTTATGTACTTTGTACCCTATATAGTGATGATAGTTAGTTGACATCCAATAATTATAAGACTGTGACTCTTTATCTTTTTTTCTTCAGTTGTTGCCACCTATTGCTCCTTATACAACCTGTTAAACTTCCCAGCAGGCAGTGTGCCTGTTACCACGGTAACAGAAGCAGATGACGAGGAAATGAAAAATTTTCCTCAGAGAGACAGAGCTGACAAATTGACTATCAAGGTGAGATAACACATATTTTGATATTTTATTTGAGCTGTATTTCAGTCTGTTGAACAGAATGATAAAAAATTACCGTGTGAGATGTAAATTTTTGTTTATTGACAATATCACTATTGGACATTTCAGGCGATGAAAGACAGTGTTGGATTACCTGTTGGTGTTCAGTGTGTGGCACCCCCGTGGCAAGAAGAACTTTGTCTGAAGTTAATGAAAGAATTAGAAAAAGCCATCAAATAAAAGATTGTGTTGGATTGCCTTGTCAGTGTTCAGTGTGTGGCACCCCCTTGGCATGAAGAACTTTGAAGCTAATGAAACAATTTTAAAAAACCCATCAAAATGAAAAAAGGAAACCACTCAAAGTCATGATTTGGTTTATGTGAGAGAGCCTAACTCTATCCTGACAATGATAACTTGTATTCCCTAGCTTCGTATCTGAAGCCTTTTATAAGGTTCAGTCTGATTGGTTGGGAAACAAAGTAAAACTCTGTATTGTTCATGATTGTCCAATCAGACTTCATTTTTACCATGTGGTTATTTTATTAACAATGACGCAATATCATTTCAAGAGTATCAATTTTGCCATGATTTACAAACAAGATAGAAACATTATGATTTTTCCTTGAAAAGACTTTTTATTTTAATAGTTGCTGAAGTTTTGAAAACTATACCAGGGTTTAATTTGTAACTTCCTGTAAAATGTTAGTCTGGGGAGGCTCTGACTGAAAGCGAAATCAGATATATTTTTTGGTCAGTATGCCTCCTCGGACTACTAAATTGTAATATCAGGGCACCATGTTTTCATGCCAAACACTACAAATACAGACAAATGTTGGTGTAATGGCAATAGTCTACAATACACACACATGTAGCATAGACCCAATATCATAGCTGTCAATCTACTGAAAAATAGTTGTAATTTTTCAACCTAGGGTAAAATTTTGGCAATTATATTAGTTCTGAAATATAAAATCATGTCAATAAAAGAATGATATTAAGTTCAGACACAATATTTGTCTTAGAAATCAATATAATGAAAACTACCTCAGGAAAAGAGTTTATACTCAACCAATTTATTGTAATCTTGTGTACTATTTCTTGTTTAACATAACATTTTTGTCATTCAAATCAAAGAAACAGACAATGCAAGAAAGGGAATATTGGTGATGTATAATTTAGATTTTTTACAGAGATTTGATATCAAATATATTTACTAGTAATGCATTATAATTATTTACAATATACCTTGAATTTCTTGAGATATCATTCAAATGTAATCTTATAGATGCAGTCAAAAGTAGATTAGATCTACCTACTTCAAGTTTGTACAAATCTACTACCTTTATTTTCCTTAGAAGTTTGTTCAAACCATCCACTGTAATCTTGATAATTATTATTTAATACATGTATTCAGACATCCATATTTATATAAATTGATGATTGATACGATTTCAAGTCAGTGTTCCGTACTGGGAAGTTTTCATCATAACTTGCAAAGACAGTCTTATTTGTAATAGCTTATTTTGAAGAAAACATAGCTGTGGTCTTGAACTGTTTGTTTTACTAGAAAATAATCTGTGCTTTGCATGGGATATACATATTTTGTTAACAGCAATGATTCCCACAAATTTCATGTAGAACTGTTTTGTGAACATAACTCCACTATTATTTTTCTAATACATTGTAGTATACCAGTAGTACATGTAGACAAAGATTTCTGTGCAAAATACTGGTAGGATGGTTCAAAATAGTTGCTTTTAAAGTGGCCATATGGATGAGGATGAGTATATATTTTGGATTTCTAATTTATAAAACAATTCTGTCATGGCATCCCAGTTGCAAGGTCAGTGTGAAACAACATATGTCAAGTCCTTGTTTGTAACCCAATAACATTCAAAAGATTAATAAATGTGTAAAATCTTTGTTATTGTATGTACAATAACTAACTTTTAACACATTGTTCAGCTTTTTGCAATGTATTGAGTTGCAACACAGACTTGGTCTGACTTTGCAAATAGAAAGCCATGACAAAATTGTTTTTTATATCAAAAATTTAAAATAAATACCCAATCCTCATCCATATGGCCACTTTAATACAAAAAAAAGGAGAGTTTTATCATTTCAGTGTTAAATCTTGGTGCTAGGGTCAAAGAAAAGTTTAGCTTTTTGCCATTGTTTACAGTTGAACATATTTAGCTAGTTAGTCTGTAAGATACGTCATGTTGTTCAGCCCTATCAGGCTTCCTGGCTGATATCATGTCACAAATGTCTATAGACTAATTTAGTAGTGTGACTAAATCTTTTCAAAACTTTTTCACTGCACACGGTATTTTCTATAGTCAGTTTTGAAAGCTTTTGCTAAGTGAATGTACAACTTTGGAGAATTTTTTGTGAATCCACTCATTTTGTACTACAACAACTATGATTATTGTGATTTGGTGCAAAATATATTGTTACATGTCTAATGTCATCTTGAGTACCAGTAAACTTTGTTAAAATTTCCGAAGTTGCTGCAACTATTTCAAATCATGTCATAATTTTGTAGGATATCGGTTTTCAATATTTGTCTCAGCCTTGTCAGGTTTTTAACCTCTCACTGTACGTGAAATGATGTAGTCTGTCTTAATTGACCAAAATGCAGAGAAAATAAACTACCATTAATTCAAATCTGACCAGTGTGTAATGTATATGTATTTTCTGTATACTGACTTGTGTGTGTATGTGTAGTGTCATAAACATGATATACTGTCTTGTGTTTGACTGTTTCCCAGTGTGTGTGGTATTTCATGTAAAATTGGTAAAACTGTGATTACTGGTGTAATCATAATAAATGATAATAATCTGTATTTACGTCACATAATTCTTTCAACACTCAAGAAGTCCAGTGAAAGCTGTCCCTCATGGGTTCAGTGTTAACAGGAAACTGTATTGCCCAGGGAAAACCTGCAATTTTTGGTAGGGTCAAACTGAACGACACTCTCCTCGCGATACATGGCGAATTTATCAAACACAGACTAGACATCAACCCTGCCACAGTTAACAGGAAACTGTATTGCTAAGGGAAACCTGCACTTTTTGGTAGGGTCAAACTGAACAACACTTTTCCTCACATACATGACGAATTTATCAAACACTGACTTTGGCATGAACCCTGCCACTGTGTTAACAGGAAACTGATGGTTTAAGTATCTGGCCACCAACAACCCTTACCTACAGCAAGAAGTGGCTTCATCTCATGTTTGGTACATGGAAACTTTCAAACTCAAGTTTTAACTACCATACAATTTGTACACACATATAAACAATGTAAACTCTCACAGTATGATTCTTCAAGAATAGCTGGAAGCAAGATAAACAGTTAACAAAATATTTTATTTTACAAAATATGTTTAGCTTATTTCATCAAAATAACAAATTAATACCATATACAAACTGCTATACATATATTCATTGTGAAGAAAAAAGTCTTCAAAACTGTACATGATTGAAAACTTGACACCTTGACTTAGAAAACAGTTACTTCAAGGTTTATTACAGTTGATACTGACATTACTAGCTAAAATCATATACCCTTGTTTACCTGACAAAATGATATAATACATCAAATCTAAAATTGAGGACCGAGTAAAACGATTCATAGAAGTGCAACAATAATCTACCACATGATCAGTGTGCCTTCTATGTCAATTTGATGTGTCACTGTACTGATGTACACAACTTCTAGTGACGCACCAAAATTTGGTGTTCCCCTATCTCTTACTATGTGGTGACCAGTGTGCACTCTAAGCCAATTTGACACACCTCTGACACACACAATTTCTAGTGACGCACCAAAATTTGGTGTTCCCCTATCTCTTACTATGTGGTGACTGTGCCCTCTAAGCTAATTTGACATGCCACTGACGCACACAATTTCTAGTGACACACCAAAATTTGGCGTTCTCCTATCTCTTACTATGTGGTGACTGTGCCCTCTAAGCCAATTTGACGTGCCACTGACGCACACAATTTCTAGTGACGCACCAAAATTTAGT
The DNA here is from genome assembly GCF_964340395.1 of Glandiceps talaboti. NCBI lineage: Eukaryota > Metazoa > Hemichordata > Enteropneusta > Spengelidae > Glandiceps > Glandiceps talaboti. Next base: position 26,256,365 of record NC_135554.1, on the reverse strand, counting down.
GTTTCCCTATCTCTTACTATGTGGTGACTCACAAGAAATGCCACTTATTATTATTTTGACTCACAACAAAATTTGGCTATCGTTAGAGGGCACACTGCATACGCTTTGATATATCACATACAGAGTGATGAAAAATACACTTCATCCAGTAGTATCTGTACAAGAAAACTACAGCTTGACGATGACTAATCTCTGTCTACAATGTCACATACAAGTACAGGCAATGTACCAAGGCTAAAATCAAAAGGAAACCTCTGAAACTTATTTAAGCTAACTGTGAAATATGATAGTATAGTGGTGATAGGTCAATTTATTAATTACTGAAGGCTTTCATCCTATAAAGTTCAGTAATGTACATAAAGTTTATATTTGTGGGTAGAATAACAAAATTCACAGAACAAAATCTTCTGGTGTGTGCTCACAACAATACACTAAAAGACTGGAATGTATAACTGAAATATTTTCAAATATTCAAAATCTTTAATTTTCTTTCATTAACAAAATAAACACATATTTTACAGTAGGGTGTTGTATTTGACAGAGGTACATCATAGTAACTACCTCACTTCAAATGTGTCTTGTATTGTGCATTATGATGGTCAAGTTCAAAGTAAAGGTGTAATTTTGGGGAAGGTTCAAAATTGGTAATTAGGATAGAAGTGCGCCCTCTGTGTTGGACAACTTGTCATACTGATAAGTTACTCATTTGATACCCATCACAGTAGTCACATCAAGCACAGTCAATTTATTATGCTACTGTACATCATAATTGGGTGAAACCATAACATCTGATTTGAAAACTTTTTCTTCACAATTTTGAACTTGTATGTAGGATTTTTCAGTAAATCTTCGTCTTCCTTGCCATCATGGATAACACCGTATAACATAAATCTTAGCTCTGTTCTCTCATTGATGTTTACAAAATGCAAAAATTACATTTTTTAAATTCATATTTAAGTGAAATATCAGATGTGATTTACAGAGACAGTATATTCTAAATAAAATGTTCATCTATATCTAACTACTGGATTTGTTGTTCATCTAAATTATTCGTCCATTCTACAAGATCATCTACTTCCTTTTCCCAGGGTTCATCGGGGGCATGCTGCTCACCTTGCTCACTCTGGGCTGATGATGGTGGAGGAGCTAAGTAAAGAACAAACAAATGTATCAGCTGAGAATAATTAGGTCACCAGTCAACCAAGCTGTATAATTGGGTACCTGGTAGGATAGCAGTCGCAATGTGAATGATTTAATTATGTGCACTTTCAGAGGATGCAATGGATTGTATGCTCCCCATGGAGTTGGAAATTATATTCAAGACCATTGTGCCAATATAGGTCTGTGCCGAGGGGTAATAATTGTACAATGCTATTATCACAACATCATTGTGGAAAGGGCTTTACAATGGTACTCTATTATAAGTCAACAAAGAATCTACTTACATACACAATTGTTATTATGCTAATTAAAGGTGATAGATATTTGTAATATCAGAAAATCTTACAGTATGATGTCTGTATTTAATGTCTACCTACCCATTCTTTCTGGAAGCCTCTTTTGAAAGTAAATCCTTTTCATTTTATTCAGCTGTCCAAGTTTCTTGTTCTGGATTTCAGTTTCTGACATTTTAGGTGCAAAGTTCCCATACATCAATGAATTATGTCTAAAATAGAAAAAGGTGAAAGGGCTAAATTCATATGATTTAACTTTCTTTAGGGTGCAAAAAAGTTATTGGATAGCAGGGAATTATACTTCACATATAAAGCACGACAGAACCTCTTGTAATAACTACATGCACTGTCCTTAGGTAGGTCTACACATGCACACACATATACATATACACATACACATACACATACACATACACAAAAACACACACACACACACATGCACACGCACATACATTGTACATACACACATACACACATGCATGCACACACAGACAGACAGACAGACACACACATACACACACACACACACACATACTGCAAAGACATCATACACACACAGTATAGACAGACACAATCACACACATTTTCACACTAACATAATGTCACATGAAAGGTAGATTGCTTTCATAGGCTTTCACCTGACACTTTGATTACATCATGTTTCCTTACTGTCTAATCAGTTGGTATAGTTTGGAATAAAAATATCACATTTCCATTCAAGAAACTGTGTCTCACAGTAGAGCAATCAAAGAAACGTCACACAGAATATCAACAAAATATGTTTTCACACAATTGTTCAAAACAGCTTTACAATATTCTTATAAAATAGTTCAGTTTCACGGCTGTTACTTTTGTCAAAGTAGAACTCTCCAATAAATAGCTTGAATCATAGAGATAATATAGTAATACATGTACTTACTCTTGTAATTGTTTTTTCATTTGTAACTGTAATTCTTCCAAAGGTAGACCATAATGTGCTGTCTGTAATTTGGGATCTCCCTTGATTGCTTCTAATACTGGTAATAATAACATGACAGAAAGGAAACACAAACAGCTATAAATTAACACTTTTCTGAATTGCGAGTTGGTAAAATTTCACAGTCATATCTTTTTCACTAACAAATCAACGGCCTAGAACATGACAGGTGTAACTCCTAGGAGATACGTTTGCCTTGCTCTGGGCCATTGAAATAATTGTACCATTAATGAAAACTCTATACAATTAACAATCTTTTCCTTTCTATCTTATGAAGGTTCCAATACCTTAGACAACAATACTGAATGTGTAAGTGGGTAGCTGTCCAAACTATACCAGAGTTCCCTTTCTCTGTTTTAACTGTGTGTAGTGTATATACTGACTTGTGTGTGTATGTGTGGTGTCATATACATATACTGACTTGTGTTTGTGTGCTTGACTGTTGACCAGTGTGTGCATCGTCACAAACCACAGCCTCTTTTACGGCACCATCCAAAATGACCATTTAATAACAGTATTAATAAAGTGAAGTCATAATGATCTACAGTCAGAAAATGAACAATTACATAAGTGTATGTGCAAGATGGAGTTAGAAACTGACTGCATATTAAACGTTACAGTTACAACGTAATAATATAATAGTTCATGGTATTCCAGAATCTGTAACCAGTAACAAAACCTGAGCAGAATGTGACGAAAAAGTAAAAGCTTTATTACATAATGAACTCAACCACGACAATGTAATGATTTTGATTAACCATAGAAAGCCATATCATTAGTAAAAATACATCAGTATCTTTCAATATTTAAAAGGTGTTTTTTATTGCTAGCAAAAAACAAGTTTTTCAGGTTTTAGCTGATATGAGTAGTTTGTCAAATTGAGTATTTAGGACTCTGATAAGTAGAGGCTTTGATTTACAAAGATAGACACAAACTAAAACTTTTATCATTCAACTTGGTAGAATACACAAGTGGGTGATAGCAGTTCATCTGTTGTGTGAATTTAATCAATCTGTGATCATGGTAGTGTAAACATTAAAAGTTCCAAAACAGTATATATACACTGCAAGATCATAGAACTCTATCAATAAAACACTGTCTGAGTCATCCTATGGACTGATTCATTTGTATGGATGGCCACTTGGAAAAAAATAGCTTTCAGATATGCCTCGCTTCTGAGACTATAATTAAACCAGCATCCATTCAATATCTCCTGAATCATCAACATGTTGTGACAATCTTTTTAGTTTGTGTCTATCTTAGTAAAGCAAAGCCTCAATGACTAGAGTAATACCTACAAGGATTTTTCATATTAAGTTGAGGTTTAGAAGTGGCAATACCAGACCATGTTGTAAGGTAATCATCAAATGATATACGAAATAATCTTCTTGTTGTAGGTAATGATACCTCCTGTCTGATTTCTTTCTCTTTACTTTTCTTGACATCTTCTTCATGTGGACTTAGACCAGCTGACATGACAAATCACAGTAAGATTTTAGTACACAACAGTACATCTCTCATAAAATCAGTGCTGTAATAACATTTATTGGAATTTTTGTTTTTCACTAACTTGAAATATTGATAATTTTAGATACAAGAATATGCACACCCGGCATTCATCACATAGACTTTGTGCCTGTTCCAAGATGCACTATACGTCGACGGTCTCCCCATACAACATAATGTATTCTTTATGCATAGGGGCTTTGCATACACCACTCAAGGGGATGTTGTCACCTGACCGGTCAGGGCATGGTCAGGGGATGTTGTCACCTGGCTGGTCAGGGGTATGGTCAGGGGATGTTGTCACCTGACTGGTCAGGGTACGGTCAGGGGATGCTGTCACCTGACTGGTCAGGGTATGGTCAGGGGATGTTGTCATCTGACCAGTCAGGTGATCTTGTCACCTGACTGGGCAGGGTATGGTCAGGAGATGTTGTCACCTGACTGGTCAGGGGATGTTGTCATCTGACCAGTCAGATCTTGTCACCTGACCATACCCTTGATTTGCAGGTAAAAACCTTCTCTGTCACTGATGGTGTCTAACACAAAGTTGTCTCACACAGTACACTGGCACATTGGAATCAGAAAATAGACTATTTCCAGGTCTGAGCCTTCATTTATGATGTTAATCCTTTGATGGGAAAAACTTAAAAGGAACAGTGAGGATCTCACAGTGGTGTTGTTAACTTGCTAAGCTGTCAAATTAAATTACTTTTAATATTTGGAACAACTTTTGTCTGTGGCTACCTTTAAATATCGCTTACATACAATGTACAAGAATAACAAGAACTTATAGTGGGTACTTTGGCTTGCTGCAACACACTGTAAAACCATATGTGTTTTTCAACCATAATTAACAAAGCTTGAAATTCTGGACACACACAAGAATAAGACCTTTCAGAAATCACTGGCTTGCTGCAACACATTGTAAAAACTAAATCTCTGTATTTATATCATACACACAGAATAGAGGTGAACTTACAGTGAAATCGTTGACTTGCTGCAACACATTGTAAAACTAAATCTCTGTATTTGGTTGGATTTTTGTCATACAAGTAGGCAGCATCTTCATTGACAGCAGACTCTAACACAGGATTACTTAGGAGATTCTGCAATAAAATGAACATGTGTCAGTAACAGTTGTAATTGTGGAAAAATACACATTTATCATATCAATATAAAAATCAAATCAGTTGTGAAGTCATCAACACATGTCATACAATAATACAAAGTGTAATAATAATTGTTATAACACATCGCTTCTATATAGTCTTCAGTGATTGGCTTAGACTGTATCACATGGTACGAACTATTGACCCATTGTAACCTCAATTTGCATATAGGTGAACTATTCACATTCTATTTTTCCCTATGACAATATTCACATAGCAACAAAGTGTCATCAGGGATTAAGAATTTATGCCTGAGAATGTGATGTGTTATAAACCACTTATTGCCTTGCCTTATTTGGGCACTGGTAGATGTCATATTACTCCTCATGCTGTTATAATGCAACTATTTCCCTCAGCCAGCTGAAAGCTGAAATAGTTGCCTCATAACAACCATTGGGGTAATAGATATCTGCTAGTGTCCTCATAACAATGCAATAAATGAATTGAAAAACTTTGATTTTCAGTGAGATTTGTACCATGGTGCATTCTACACAACAGTGCAGATATTCATGATAACATCAGAGCAACTTGATAGCAGTCAGTCATACAACTATACATATTAGAATTCTAAATAAAATTTAATATATTTACCTGTAAGGCTAAAATAATATACTGTACACTATACAAATCCTTCCAGGTTTCAATCTCATCTAAGAAATCTATGCATGGTTGTCCTGTTTCCATGTCAACTGAAAAGATAAGAAAACAAAGCATTATTGTTGAGGATGTCAAAGCTCAATTTTGAATTCCTTAATATTTAGTTTAAAAGTGGCACAAGCCAAGTTTATAAGCGATTTGACTCAAGTGAAATTATTAACATAAAACCACGATTAATCTTCACTAGTACAATGTCAGTATCGATGTACGCCAATGGCACTGAAATCATCTACTTAATGTTAGCACACTTGATAGCATAACAGTTTCCTCGACATTTTAGAGTACGCACAATAATCTCTCTCTCTTTTTCTTTCTTTTTATGGTGGAGACATAACTGATAATCAAATATAGTGTATGTACTTACTATTTGGATGGAATGGTATTGTGTGAAAAAATACTTTTGGCGGCACAGCATCATAATTCTCAGTAAATTTCATAAGTACAGTAAAGATACCACCTAAATAAAAAAACAAAAAATTCAATCATAGGTGTCCACTTGAAAGTTTTTATTACCAGAATATTTATTTTAACCATTTGCATGATTGCCTACTTTGCAGTTGATTACTGAATTAAATATTGTACTACACATATATACACATGACAACATTAAAACATGTCTGCCAACACATAGTTTTGATTCCTGACACTGTTTTGTGGGTTACACTCCTTGTAAATATAAGCAATATGTATTGTTGGCAAACATCTTCATTTGGTGTGATTTTTTTTATGTGAAAGATTATTTACACTATCATGTACATGTATGGACCAAAAATTCAAAAATTCAAACTTTAGGTCTTTGTTTTAGGAAAGTTTTAAAGCCAGACAATTTACAAAGAATTCTGACCAAGCAATGTTATTAATTTATTGTACACAATTTGTGATTTAAAACACTATTTCTGAGAAAATAGTGACAAGTTTTCACTGTTAAATTGTAATTATGTACATGTAGAGCTATTTGGCCATCTGAAGGAACATGTTTATTTGATTAAGTTACCTTCCCACACAGTGTCTTTGAGACCTTGGATTTTGACATTCCATTCTAGATAATTGTCCTCATTGATCTGAGTTTCAATCCCCTGTAAACAATACAAATAACAGTTATTGTAATGTGAATAACAGGATTTTATTTACATTGTAATAGTTGTAAATGTACAGAAGGTTCACATTCAGATTTATAAGTCAGTACTTTGTTGTTGTTGGTTTTGTTTTTGTTTTTAATTCACAATAGCAGTTGGAAGACAACAGAAAGTCCCATCAGCATTTGCAGATAACATGCAAGTACAAAATTGAAAAGATCAGAAAACAGGATGGAGTAGCATGCATGTTATTAAAATTTCACCCATTTGGTTGGTTTTCTTAGCATAACGGACGTTAATTTTCACATGATGTGATATAACTCTTCATTGTCAAAGTCTACAAAACTGAGATTGCATCACCTAATCATCAACTATTTCTGAGTAAGTTTCATTTCATAAACAATGTTACCCAACAACATTTTCTGTATAGCAAACAGTGTTTACCAGACTTACCCACACTGGATCTTTCTGTAATAATTTGTACTGGTTTTCTAGTAACATATATGCCCTACAGTGCATTTTGTTTGACTATTCACAGATGGTGACACAAATTTTAAGAACAGCTTTCTCCTGAAATGAAAAAATAATGTACTTTAGACAGAGTTCAGTTTTTGGACTTGCTAATGCAATGATAACTATTGCCAATGAAATCTATTTTGATATCACAAGAATGTATTAAATTTAAAGTGTCATATACAATGTACTGTACATTAGGCCTAATAAAATAATTGTTTGGTTCCAGTTACCCGACCCCCACCTAGCTTTTCATGCCGACCCTAAACATTTTTTTACTAATTCAAGAAAAAAATAATAAAATCATACAAATTGTGAAGTCTATCAACTTAAAAAGACACTCTGAAAATATTCTTCCAATCTGTAATGGCTGTACATCTGATAGGAAGAAATAAACAACACAGAGACCATTTGGAAAACATGGAAAACTGAACTAGACACACAGAAAAATAAATAAATAAAAAAGTCTACCTACCCCACCTATTCTAAAATTGAGCATCACCAGAACCACACAATTTTTATTATTACATGTATTTATATAATAGGCCTTATGAATTCCTACATACCACTACAATGCATGGTGATAACATTTTGAAACAGACAAGAATGAGAAACCTCAAGCTACCGTAATTAGGAGAAATTACTATTCATATGTGTATAGCTATTGCTTCAGATTCTCATCTATTTTGACAACTTTCCATACGGTTGTAAATTGTAAAGTTATATCTTATTTTATATGAGGTGGTTTGATGTTTTAATAAATCCATCGTAATACTAACTACTACGTTCAAGTACAATGTAGTCATAACCCACAAACACAAGCGACTTGGTTGTTAAAATAGCACCTATGTATTCTGTCCAATCCATTGCACAAAGGTCGACAACCTTCCAGTGTAGGCTGACATCAGTCACTTGTGAGCTCAGCTAGTAATAGGCTGATAATCTATTCTAGGATCATCATACAAAATAATGACGTTATTGTGTATTTACGAATATTCAAAAATTACCGTCACTGGCGTTTGCATCGGAATTATATTAGTTCACAAGTGACTGTGGCTTACATGCATGACTTCACGCACTCATGAAATGACAAGTCTTGTCTCCAGATCTCGAGTCCAGCGACTTCACATAGCAGTTGACTCGTAACCTTCTGTGGTACATACAGTTGAAAGCGTGAGAAGGTGATCGATTAAGATATAATATACAGTGTGCTTAGATACCAATTTTGATACTTACTTGAAAAAATGTTATATTACATCTTCAATAAATTCATTTCCTGGGTTGCTTCGCGATAACTTTCAACATGATTGTTTTCTTGTTGCCAATAGGTAGTCTGTTTGGTCGTTATTTCTCTTCACCATAATCATGAACATAGAGGGCGCTGTGAGAGGGGGATTTCCAAAGTTTATTTTTGACTCTTTTCGTAAACTTTCGGCCAGCACAACTAGACCGCGACCGTTGGGTGGTAAAAACCTTGGAATACTAACAATTTGCCGTTCATATCGTAATTCCAAGATGGAGACAAGACAACCAGTACACCAACTATTTGATCCTTTCATGGATATACTGAAAAACTTATCTGAAGAGATCACTGATGCAGAATTTGAACACATGAAGATTCAGTTTGAACTCAGCATACCCGTAGGAACTTTGGACAGGATGAAAATCCCAGGTAATTTGTTCGTTCAACTCTACCGAATGAACTATATAAGTAAGGATGACACGATAGTACTAGAGGAACTATTGCGTAGAAATGGGCGTCAGCAACTTGTAAAACGATATCTGAAGAGAGATGACAGTTCTGTTCAAGTTTCCGAAGTGCAACAAGAAAGTGGCCAAGTTGTTACTGCAAGTACACCAAGTAGTTCGATTCAAGCTACGTTACATTAAGGTCGTTCGATTCCAACCAATCCTCATCTTCAGAACATGCTCCTGATATAGATTACAGGAAAACTACAGACTACACAGTACTGATGCCAGTTACTCAAATACCTATAGCCGATCGAGAGTTCTTACTAATACCACTTGTGCAACATAATTACATTATATATATATAGGACAAGGACTTGTATAATACCACACTCAGTGCGTGTGTGTATGTAGCAAATAGCTCTGAATAGATGGATGGTGGATGGATGGATGGATGAATGGGTGGGTGGGTGGGTGGGTGGGTGGGTGGGTGGGTGGGTCGGTCAGTGGGTCAGTGGGTTAGTGGGTGGGTGGGTGGGTGGGTGGGTGGGTGGGTGGGTTGGTTGGTTGGTTGGTTGGTGGGTTGGTTTGTTGGTTGACGTACCTGACTTCAAGACCTGTGAAGATCAAGTGCTGGCGAATTGCTTTCTAACTTGTTATAAATTGGTGATATGTTTTTAAGTATATTGACCTGGTCACTTAGGGTGACCCCGGTAAATCTTAAGCTTATCTACTGAACATGTCACCACTTCATGGTATACTAGTATACTACTTTCTAACCTTTTGAACTATTACCCTCTGATCAGCGGATCATAAAAAGAAAATCAGTACGTCTTAGGAAAGTTCTTTCTACAATTCACATTTTAAATTAGTCCTAGGGTTTTAACCATTCGTTTTAGAGTCACATTGGTTCGACGTTTTAATTTTCTGTAATGTTATCTTAATTTTACCACTAACTTTTATCTTAACCCTTTCAAGGCTGACACCCTATATTTAGAGAATAATTACAGAGAGTCACAGAGACGGAGTCATTAAAGGGTTAAACAATATTTAATTCAGCTATTGTTAATTATTTCCACTCTTTAGTTTTCTTCAAACTTGCAATATGCTTGTAGTTCCGAACCTATTTCCCTAGCCATTTTCTCTATTCTTTTTTTCTATATCATAGATGGTGGGTGTTGAAAAGAGCGTTACTTGGCCATTAAGTTTTTCGTTTCGTAACTTGTGTTATTTTCCACCACTGAGAGCTAAATTTATAGCATATATTCAAAGGTTTCGATTTCGTTATCGGCGAGTTTAACCGAAGACTCTTGCGTATTTGAGGTAGGTTTACAGAATAGGCTATGGTGTACAAGTACAAGCGACATGTGATTTTCATAAAAAGTATATGTTATATTTTGTAAGCTGTTTCATTTATTAAAAATATGCATGATACATATCTTACCAAATAAAACTGTCAGCAACATTGTTAATTTGTTTTTGTTAGATATGTCCACGAGTTTCTAGGAAGAGTGTGTTTTATGTGATCCATAGCAACGACAGCCCAACAAATGACGTATCACAACACAAAAAGTACATGACATTTGCAATTCGCATCATAAACGCGAATATAGACCATACATTTTTACCAAGTTTATTCCATACATAATAAAACCTCAACTAAAGCTGAGTTTTGTTTACAGTTTTTGAGTCTGATCATGGAAGACTGTGTAGTTACGCAGACCAACGATTAGATGCTAACCTGTCACTGAGTTTGTTGACGATAGTGACTATCAAGCACTAGTGTTACGGTAAACTTCAGAACCAGTCGGTAATTTTTGTGTCGACATTGTTATTTTAACAGTAAATGTTTGCCTTTTAATGTGATAATATCAGTCATCTTTTGAGAAATACAAATCATACAAAAAGAACTTTTGATGCATATGAGTTTACAAAGAGTTACTTACTAGTATTTACACCTCAAAATTGGTCGTGCCTGTACAGAACAAATTCAATGGCGCGCTTTCGTCACTCAAGTGAAATAGACAACAGCGATCTCAAAATATACACACTTAACTAGAAGATATTCTACCGGGCTCCAAGTACAAACCCAAAGTAAATGTTGCCAATGAAATGAAAAGATAAACACAAGCAAGAAATAAGGAAAAGTCAGATTTTTTTACCTCACTGCTAAGTTCGGTTCAAAAATACTGCGCGTTAGTGTAATGGTCAGGGCTACAGTATCACGAACATGGGTAATAAGGTGGGAGGGGGGATTTAATGGCAATTTTTGTACAGAATAGTCGTTCATCTACTGAGCTTGTAGACTAGATGTTAAGTTCAATAACTCAGTCCGAGTTCTTACTACATGCATATCATGAAATACGTCTGCAGTATCACTGGCGGCCATGGCCAGAAGAAATTGGCAATTTAGAATTTAGACGGTCTCAAATTGACTCTCACTGGCAATGGGCGGAGTTCGCTGCTGCTGCAAATACAAGAAACCCATATGAAACAACTTTAATAATGATGAGTTTTTTTAAAAATTTAGTTAGCGTTTGCATGTTTTCCTTGTTTGGTTGCCAGCTACTGTCTATGCCCAACGACTCAGAGAGTAATTGTTTTATCCCTGAAAAACTGATAAATTCATACTATTTTAACCGTCTACCCACGGTTGAAGCCAAGAGGACAGTGACATTTCGGCACTTACACCTGTGGGGTCATTTCGGCACTTACACCTGTGGTGACTTTGTTTTGTTTTGTTTTCACTCACGCTGTTCCGGTAAATACAGAACACCTGTATAATTTCACACAGAATCTGTATCGTTACATGACTTGTTTTCATGAAGTATCTCCTGTTCGAATTTATCACATAGATGAACCAATCACAAGACATGTTCTTGAACTTGTGTAATACTTTGCGGTCAGACGAACAGGTGTGGAATATCTAATTATTTTCAATTGACCGACAAACACCGAGTGTTCCAATCCGCGCTGTCTACGTCATGGTGGATGATAATTACACGTCAATCAAAGCCTATGTCACTTTCATCGGAAGCTGGGGTTTATGGTAATTCTGACGTCACAAACATAAAAGTCGCGGACAGCGTGAGCTGACGACATTTAAAGTTAGCCATTGGACGTAGAAACCTGTTGCAAAATTAATTCTTGTTTTCCATGAAGATTGTGGCAGTTCCATCAGGGGAAATGAATCAAACTGGTTCAAAGCTCTTCTCCAGACTAACCTTTGAAGATGTCCAACGTTACAAAATGTTCTTTCCCGGTCCCGATCAATTTTGTGCGAAAAGCGAGAGCAGCGAGTATGAACACGATGGAAACTTTGGTCTCGGAGGTGGTTCTGAAGACAGTGAGAATGACCATCCCGATTCTTGCGAAAACTCGTCAGCAAGTTGCAGGTAAGTCTGTGCGAAATTGGTATTTACCTATACCGCTACATTTGATATACCAATAGATGCAACAGTTTAACAATATTACAATTATTTTCAAAAACTATCCAAAATTTAGGGTGCCTGTAGCTGTTTTGTCGTTTTCACTCGTTCTACAATTTAGATTTCCAACGTTGTTCCAAAATCTAACGTTATGTTGGTATGATGATGCAGCCACAACATACCTACAAGGATACGATTCATGTCTTGTTCGTTAAGTGAGACTTTCAAATATGACTGAAAACCATGATCAATAGTTCAACCATTTTAGTTGTTGGGCTTGTGTATAGTCGGCCGACATTATGGCAATTGTATCGAAATTTTCCAAAATGTTGGAATGGAAGTGTAAGCTTTCATACAAATAGTTATAGCTGTTACTTAAAATTATTGAAACTGATGAAATATTTTCATTTATACTGACAGTACGAAATTTTGGAAACATCTTGGAAGTAGTATACATTGCAGAGCAATATCGTATACGTACTTGTTCACCGAAGCCCCGATTTCGAATCATCCAAAGTCAAGGTTAAAAGAGAATAGCTTGCCTCATGGCTTTAACTACGACGAAAATATTTTCATTCTTTTCTATTTCTAAATACGTTCGTTGAGTGTATCTTGTAATATGATTAGATAAATACTTATTATATTGGTGTTGATATGACCTGGTCTTACTCTAATAAACTTTTCTTTTCGAATTTACGGTTGAAAGAAATATTTCAAACCGAATTATTAAATGGCTACCGAGGAAAATATTTTTAAAGACCTCTACCAAAAGTAATGAAGCAAAATTCTTATTACACTTCCCACGCCCATTACTACTACTTCCATCAGTATAGTACCGAACAGATTGACCTTGCATGTTGTGTAATGTTTGTCGACGGATTTTTGTTTTTACAAAATGTGTTGTCAAAGAGCACCAGTGATAAAACAAAAAAACAAAAAACAAAAACGTCATTTGAAGACTTTTTCACTATTTACCTTTGTCGAAACATAGTTATAACGGGTTTTACCTCTTTAACATGTTATTCTTTTCTCAGCAAGTCGTACATTGATACTGGTGGCAGTGCCGAAGACGACGAACCATATGGGATCGATGTGCGAGACACGAAGAGTACCGATAAAACACGATCAACTCGGAAGCCTCTCCGACCATTTAGAAGTGCTACAAGAAATGACCCATCATTTCGAGGAGTTACCTTTAAAGTACAGGCGAATCTGAAACGAAAGGGAAGAGATAATGACTCGCAGCTAGTTATAGATTCATTCTTCAGGTATAATAACATTCACTTTTCAAACTTATTGATAATTACTGACAAATATTTCACGACAAAGAACAGTGCTCACTGATCGTCTTTGGTGTTTTTCAGATTTACAGGCTCTACAAATTTGAAAGTATACATATCTGTAGCCCAACACCAAGTCGACCCCCAGCTAGATCGTAAATGTAATTTAGTTCATTTCAGTTCAGTTGATACAGGGACGAAACATCCGGGGATATTAAAAATATATTAATATATATATATAAATAATATTAATTATACACGTTATCTACTGTTCTTCGCATCCTTGCTAATAACTGAAATCGGATTAAAGATTTTAACTGTAAAATTAATGTGGTTCTTTTAAACATGGCACAAACATAATATATTTATTACTTAATAAATGGAATGTTATTTTAATAAATAATAACTACAGCTAGGTTGTTGTTGTTGTTGTTGTTGTTGTTGTTGTTGTTGTTGTTGTTGTTGTTGTTGTTGTTTTTGTGTGCTGGGAATCGCTCCCAACGATTTTCTGATATGTGATTGTATATAAGAGTATTTCTATGTCTATATTAAGTAGAGCTATTTATAACCACCATCGATATCATCCCTATAATCCCGCCAATACTACCGACCTCTGTCATTCCCATCACTGTTTCAATGATGACTGTTGTCGCCATCGTCATTGTCTCCCAAGATTGTCTCTAACCAATTCTTTCTTCGTCAAGTATGACTTCCACCCCACCCCCTTGTGTGGCTTGATTATTAGTAAATATAAATTGTATGTATAGCAATTATCTTGAGGAGCAAACGGGTGAAGGGACCAACGGAAGTCTTCCCTCGTCGAAAGCATTATAATCATAAATTTACGTCATCTCTACTCATCACCATTAGCTTAACAGTTATATTCATCGACGATCCAGTTTCATTAGATATAGTCTGAAGAAGTGTTCTGAAACTTTATTATCCACAGTGTAAGGAAAAGACAACGTCTGGATAAATCAGTTGTTGCCAGAACATCTCGCAAAATAAAAAGAAGTGCTTCTTATCCTCACGAATCTGGAAGCAGCAGTGGTTCGGATCAAGAGGCAAAAGTATCACAATATAGACACAGTCGTTCTACGTCTGGTAAGTACATGTACATTATAACTCAAACAGGGGATATGCTTGCATTCTTTATTTTAAGTAAATGGGGATCACAACAGCTATTTGAAATTTCACTTCTCGTGTTTTTTTCACATTTTAGTTTAACAGGTGGGTATCTGATTAATATTCTCGACTCTTGTATTCAGATCTCGTAAAAGACGTATGGTAATTTGTTTTAAATGGCACTGTGAAAGATTTTGGGTGTCATTGTTTGACGTACAACGACTTTCCTGATTTTCTTTCTTATGATCCCAACGTGCAGCTGCATTTTTTAGCAGACATGTGTCCAATGTCTAGTCTACACAGGATATTTTTATTTATTCAAAAATGGCCAATCGAGTGATTCTCCAAAGGTCACCAAGAGTACCACGCCTTGTTGCATCTTCGATCTAACTTGGCACTACTTCATGGACATTCCTTTTAGTTACTCATTTTCCACCATGAGTCCCAATAAGTACACAGCGCTTGTAAGCAGACATTTATTTCTATCTCCTGCATTGTATACCAACCTAACATTTATTTACTGCCTTCCTTTTGCCAACCTCAAATTAGTTATATTGAAGTAACTTGATATTTGAAAATAAAGATGGTAAAACATTAACGTATTTATTTATAATAAATCTTGAATTCGACCATGACATGATCCGAGCTCGTAGTTGTCAAGGTATACTTTTAAAAAAAATACTCCACTGTCAAATTTCTCGTTCGTAGCGAAGAGTCACGATATCTTATTATTTACAAACCGAACACAGTAAATTTGTTGAGCAAGAAAGTTAAAACAGTATTGAACTACTGACATAGTTCATTCTTGACAATACATGTAAATGTCTTATTGGATAATTTTTAACATGCGATTCCCATGTGTTTCGTTTCTAGGGAAACAGTGTGCATCATGCTCCACTCGATCCACTCCCCTGTGGAGAGATGCCGAGGATGGTACTCCTTTGTGCAACGCTTGCGGAATACGGTAATGTCAAAATTATTTTCTACCCGTTATGGTAAAGATACGATTAAGCATGTAGTTGTTCAATAATTTTATCATTTCTGTTTTGGTGAAGGACTGGATGGCAACTTTTTCTTGAAAAGGTTGGTCGGATTTTAATAGCCTGCAATCAACCTACCGTCATTTTTAGTGTGGTGGTCTTGGCTCCTGATTGGGTTTTGATTCGAATAACTGAAACGATAAAACATATACGTACATGGGAAAATGCAATAGAACTTGCAAATGCCAAATTATAACAACTATGATTTGTGACAAATTCGAACGTCAAAATTATGTTTCAACAAATGTAAATATTCAGTACATATGATGGACACCTGTATCCTTAACAATATTTATTAAATAATCTTTTCAAGTCAAGATGGTAACGAAAATATTTTGCTGTTCAATTTTCAAAAGACTCCCTTTTCTATTCCTCCATTCCCGATCCAAAGCAAGGCCAATACACTCTTCCAATTGCCTCGTTTAAAGAGAATGTTAATTTTGTTTTCTAAAAATATTTCACCAGATACAAAAAGTACCATGTGAGATGTTCATACTGTTGGCACATTCCAAAGAAAGACAGCAAATCCTTTCCTAACTGTGCTCGCTGTGGAGACTACTTCCGTGTATCCAGTATGTCACGTGACCGTGATGCCACTTCTTCATTTGGATATCATCGCAAATGATTGGTCCACGTCATATTCATGACTGTGTAAGGCAATTTATTTTTCAAGTCTACGTATAGTCGGCATATACTGACAACAAGATGTATATTTATCCCACACAGCTAGTAATTATTTATCAAGATATGATATTATCACAGTCACAACAATGAATATTATACGAAATTTCATTAATTTTTAGATTTCTACATTTATAGACGAAATGTGTTTTGAGTCTCTGTTTTGTTACTGTAACAGTGCTATTTATATATTGTGGGCATTATTAGGTGTTTTTTTTCATGCATTTTATTCCAGTATTTCCGCTCTCTTTCTTTTTTTGATGCAGAATAATGCGTCTTTAAACTCGTGAGTTTTACGATTTATTTTGTTCAAACGTAGCAAAATGCCTTTTCACGTGACATTTTCGAAAAGGGTTGACTATTAATGTAAATATTGAATAAAATGTAGATGACGAAGTTATTACAAATGTAATGTTTACAATGGACATGAAATATCAATATTATAACTATATGAGCACTTAAAATGGAGCTAAAATAATGAGAAGAATGGTAAGTGTAGTTCATAACATTATACAACTACATGATTATACCTTTGGTCAATGGTTGAACATTGAAATATTAAATATTTAAATCATAAAAGTGCTGTGTAAAATTTAGACTCGGTATATCCATAGCTTTGTCTGATTAATTCTTGAATGTCGTCGTTGAAGATTCTATGCGGTCATAGAAAAACTAAGTCAACAAGGTTGTTTTTGACATTTTCATTCCTTTTATAATTATTCTTTGTAAATTGTTATTTACTATGGTTTGGTGATGTTTTGTTACATTTTGACGTGTTTTATTGCCAGAGTTTTATAGACCCAAGTTGTTTACTATTAACACATTTACTATATACAGTCACATGTCCATGTATTGCATCATTGACTCGCGTCACCAATGTGATGTTATAAAGTTCCCACATTTTGTTCTGCAAAATACATGGGATCACTATATTATATGAATATGGAGATACAAAACAAATAGTTCAAAACACAAGTTACAGATATATTATGAATACTGCAACATAACGAATTTACAAATATACTTCAAACGACATAAGCGATTATCCTACAAGCATTGTATTATAATTTTATTGAGTAATTTATCTTGTGTATTATATTTTTTGTAAACATATACTCTAGAGTGAAACATTTATTATATAAAGTGTTGCTTGCTTTTTGTTATATTTTTTAATGTTTGAAATTTGTTATTTTGATTATTTTAAAAACAACCTTACTCGTTTAAGAAAAATTATTCTTAAATTCCATTTTTTTGTTGGATGTAAAGTATTGACATTCAATAAAATGAATTAAAATCAACGGTGTAATATTTCTATGTGTGATATGGCCTTTAAAATATGTGTGGTTCCCATTACACTTAATTTTAGAATAGGGTGGAGCAGGTAGATTTTTTCTGTGTTGGTGTCTAGTTCAGGCAATTACGTTTTCCATTGTTTTCCACATAGTCTCTGTGTTATTGGTTTCTGCTCATCAGATGTACAGTCATTACAGATTGGAAGAACAATTTTATATTGTCTTTTTAAGTTGATGTCAGTTTACGCATCCACTATTTCTCACGAGACTTCACAATTTTTTTCGATTTTATTTTGTTTTCTCGAATACGTAAAAAAAAGTTTAGGGTCGGCAGTGGAAAACTAAGTGGGGTCGGGTAACCGGAACCAAACATTTTTAGGCCTTTAAGTGTGGTGACAGTGTTGGTTGTGTACACGTTTTCGTTGAAATAGTTCATTATCACCATATATCACCATATCCGTGTTAATTTAAATAAATCATCGATTATTTACCGTGGTTAACGAAGTTAAAAATTGTGTTGATATTTCCATTCTTAAAGTTGAGGTGTACGTGTCAGGTGCAGCCAACGAAGCTGTTCGTGCAATAAACTTTCCGTACACGGTGCACGTGAGAAAACTCCCAACAGCGACAGAAACAAGTGGTTCTATAGCTGTGTATAATTATATTTTATTTTACATCTGTCGAGTATTAATATCGATAAGTAGCCTTATTATTTCACGAGTTACTTCAACTTTTGGTGGACGAGAGAGATTATTTTGAACGTAGCCTTTTAGAATTTATATTTTACTATTTGTTTTATCGATTGATACTGGTGTGGGATTATTCTTACACAGATTTTGTGAAAGGTAAGTTACAATAACCCTGTTGTGTTGTGTTGTGTTGTGTTGTGTTGTGTTGTGTTGTGTTGTTTTCGAGGCGAAAAATAACTGTACAGTAAATATGTTGTATAGCAAACATCATTGCCAGTGACTTACAGAATCAATCAAATTTAAGAATTAGAATAACTTTCATGATATAGTAGTATAGTACAATTTCTTAATTATATTTTCTGTACCAACTAAACACACAATTAACTTAGTTAACGGCATTGCACTCGCCACGTAATAATTAACATAATTATGAACATAATATTTGGAATATCTTGGCAAATTTGATTAATATACCAAATTTTGTGATTTTTACGTTCCAGTCTCTGAGAAAATATCACATTTTGAACCTACTTCTCATTCATTAACCCAGATGAACGGTCCATTTTGTCTCCACCATTTTGCTCTAAATACCCATACAATTGTACTTGGGACCCATCAGCCTGAACCATTGTAGTCCCAAGATCTAAAATAAGGGGACGACGCGATTTTGGAATAAGATCAAAATACTGTTAAGATATTACACTGGCAGTACAACCAGTGTCCACCAACACTCTATGACAAACTCCCTCAATGCACATTTCTACCATCAACATACTGACATTCTTACTCTCCAAGGGAAGACTGCTATCCAGGTCACCAGGTTGTTGACCTTTGACCTCACTCTTAGTACTAACCCCAATAAAGCATAGAAGTGGAAGAAGAATCGTTATAATTAGCAGCAGACGTTTGTGTGCTACCAACACCAGTGACTAGAGTTTGTTTTTGTGTGGATGGAGAAGTTTTATTTTTATTTACCCACCTTAATGTGTGTCAATCAGTAAAATATCTGTTTTGCAAGTAATTTGATTAAGATCATGTTCACCTAGTCTTGCTGCTAGACGTTCGGGCTTTCTTTCGATACTAATTACTATATTAAGCGAACGAAGTTCGCAGTGAGGGCGTTCCATCCTCGATAGCGAAGTTCGGTCGTGTGTCGTATTCTATCGGAAGAACATCAGAGGTCTAGCAGATAGACTAATGTTCACCCTAATTCATATCAAAAACAGGTCAGCAGTCTTCAAAATGACTTCATTTAGACACTACCATCTCTAGAAATATGCTAATTAATTATTCGACCAATTAGCCACACAGATGTTGAGAAAAATTGCTTGGTACACCACTCCAACCATAGTGCTTTACAAATATATATTTTCAACAAATACGACAATTCCTTTCACATATAAAGAGTGTACCTATAATTTAAGTGGTTTGAACGATTTTCAAACATTTCCAATGAACATGAAATCCAAATCCCAGTAGTTCTTTACCTCAGTTTGTTTACACACACACACACACACACACACACACACACACACACACACACACACACACACACACACACACACAATCAATCAATCAATCATTTATACTTCTTAATTTCTGTGTATCATAAAATCAGTTTGTTTATTTCTCATTCAAAATAAATAAATATGGCTGGGATGCTGTTAATCATGAGTTAAAAAAAAGACCTTTTAAAAAGCAACAACTATCAAGTTTTACTTGTAAACATACCTTTGGAAATACTGAGATGACATATCATATTACATTTGCTGAAACCTATTGTTGCTATGACTGGACACTGGTCTAGACTTGTGACAGTTACTGCTGAAATGTTACTAAGGACTATAGGGCTAAGAGTCAGCTTACATATGTACAATACTGTCATGTAGTCTCAATGTTACTAAGGACTATAGGGCTAAGAGTCAGCTTACATATGTACAATACTGTCATGTAGTCTCAATGTTACTAAGGACTATAGGGCTAAGAGTCAGCTTACATATGTACAATACTGTCATGTAGTCTCAATGTTACTAAGGACTATAGGGCTAAGAGTCAGCTTACATATGTACAATACTGTCATGTAGTCTCAATGTTACTAAGGACTATAGGGCTAAGAGTCAGCTTACATATGTACAATACTGTCATGTAGTCTCCAAAAAAAATCCCTCGTCATGGACATTTAAAAAGGTTCTTCTAGCTGCTTTCAAACGCAAAGTATGTACATAGTAATATTAAGTTCTTGTACCACAACCTTTGTTCTTATTACTTACAAGTAACATTTCGCCTGTTCAGGTTGACAGGCTTTGCTAAACTGTCCGTTTGCAGGTTTTAGTGCTAGATGGCATAGTGGTGATGACATGATTATAGAGATGATGTAATTGGTATGCCCCCTCATCTCTGTTCATGGTGTTGCCCCCTTGTCTTCTGATGTGGATTGCCAATACACCACCTCACACTAAAACCAGCAAACTGACAGTTTGACCAAGCCTATTGACCTGAACAGGTGAAACGTTACTGGTAATTAATAAGAACCCTTGTCATGATACAAGAACGTATCACTACTATGTTGTACCGACCTGATGAATGCGTTTAAAGGATAAAAGTAAAAGTATATACATGTTTCAAATGAGGTATATCACACAGTATGATTGGTTGGTTCAATTTTGCGATAAACTTTTAGCACCAATCAATGTATGTCATGCATTTGTATTCAGTAATCAAAATTCTAATTGGATTGTAAAACTGTGTTGTTATAATGAGCTACTTTCAGCAACCAATCAACTTCTGTAAAACATCTGCACTTATTTCACAGAATTCTGATTGTATGACAAAACTATCATTATAATGAGCAGCTTTCAGCAACCAATCAGCTTGTGTCATACATCTGTATTCAATAAACAGAACATGGTCATAAAATTTAAGAATGTACATAGTTCACTACAAAATCACTTGCTAGTAATAATACATTTCAGTTAGATGTCATGGTTACTACCTTGGTTTGAGGGGACAAAATGGTAAAAAAATAAAACTTTTACATATACAGCAAGACAAAGAGATTTTTATGATACAAATATTAAAAGTGTTGAGACAACTGTGATTAAATAATATATATATATGATAAGGTGGGTTCTTTTTAAGTTATAATACACTGACATAACTTAGCAATTTACTTTACAATAATAACACAAATTTCTCAGTTCTAAAATGTCATGTTCCGTTTTTGCTGGCAAGCTTTGGCTATCATTAAATCCTTAAACCCCCATTTACAAAGTAGTCGGGTCATGTATGATACGTCTACAATATGTTGCTGGGTCCTTATACTTTGAAATGGGGGTATGCTGAGGTTACTTCTTAAAACAATACATTACACAAAATATTTGTACTTCTTTAACAGTATGGAGGTATATACATATACAGAGTTTAAAAATCTGTGCATAAATATATTTTATATACTTTCCTCCTTTAAACTTCTGTCTGGTTAGTTTTACAATTTCCGTTGGGGATAACGATTGAGGGGTTACTGCGTGATGTGGATGACGATCGGTCTGACGACCGCGTGTGCGCCATAGGGGTGTGATTTAACAAAGGTGTTAATGTCGTGTTGGCAGTATCATTGTTCAGTTGAGTATGGTTGAGTGAACCGTTATGATTTACTGTCAGCACCCCTTCCCAGGAGTGCAACCGAGATGAAATCTCATTGAAGCTTGGTCTTTGACTGGGCAGCTCCCTCCAGCATTCCTGCATCAGACCATACATCCTTGCTGGGCAGCCATCTGGACAGGGTAACAACTTGTGTACTCGTATCATTTCAATGACTTCCTGATTATTGAAGCCAAAGTATGGCTGCAGTCCAAAGCTAAATATCTCCCATAGCAACACCCCAAATGACCAGACATCACTCTGTGTGGTAAACTTTCCATATAATATGGATTCAGGTGCCATCCAACGGACTGGCAGCAAAGACTTACTATGAACACGGTAATAATCAGAAGTATAAATATCTCGAGAAAGTCCAAAGTCTGAAATTTTCACAACCAAATTGTCTCCTACAAGGCAATTTCTTGCAGCTAAATCACGATGCACAAAATGACATCTAGCTAAGTATTCCATACCACTTGCTATCTGAGTGCCAATACTCAAGAAATCAGAATTGTCTAAAGGTGACAGCGTCTCGTTGTCAACATTACTTCCTACGTCTGAGTGTGGCGAGTGCCGTATCAAGAACTCATGTAAATCTCCTTCTGACATGTATTCAAAGAGAATAGAATGGGGATGCTGTGTCATGCTAATGCCTATAAGCCGGACTATGTTTGGATGAACTAAACTGGCCATCAGATCAACTTCTCTACGGAAATCCATCTGCACTTTAGGTGAAGCACTCTCTTTTAATGTTTTGATAGCAACTTTTGTTGGTGTGTTTTCCATCTGAAGTCCAATCATTTCTCCCCGGTAGACTTTGCCAAATGCACCCTCGCCTATTTCCTGTACAAATCTGATCAGGTGGAATGGTATCTCTTTGACATGAACCTGAAACATAAAACATAAATTATGTAAGCATCACAATTTCAGGCCACTATGGTGCGGATCACCATTAATGATCTCAACGTTTTTGCTTATGTTGAATGTCCTTTTATCATTTCACATTGTCTCCATTCTTACTGTTACAGAGAAAGGTTGCAAAACAATAGCATGTGGAGTTTGTTTCGTCTACAACACTATTTTTTAATAACTGGTGGCATATATGATTGACAGTCTTGAACAAACATCAGATTTAACATGCCAACTGTAAAGTTCACATAAAGTAAACATACCGTTACTATGGTTTTAGTGAAGTCAGCCATTGACTTGTGGCTCAAACAATCCCAACCATGTCTGAACACATGTACAATATGCTAAATTTGACAACTGTCATGTTGAAAATCTCTGTGTCAAAATATTTCTATTCTGATAAATCTTATACACGTACAAAACATAACAGAAGTATGTAACCTTGGTAACTCAGTAATACAGTTAACTGTAGCATAGAAATGATTGTGATCATGTAGACAACGAAATATGAATGGTTGAACTTGAATTTTAAGATTGCAGAAATAAATAAGGATGCCATGCATTGTTCACATCTCTATGTCAAGCCACAGTTGTTCACGTATGTTGTTTTCCTTTAACATATAATTTGTCATAATTTGTTGTGGGATTTCAGTTCTGTATTTGCCTGTTTTGGGATAAAACCAGTCAAATATGTATAATACTTCAGTGTACGGTAATAGTCTATGAATGTTCTGAGTAACATACACACATACCTGAGTTTGCCGATGGAAATCTGCCATTTCTAACATTGGAACGGTGGTCTTTGGTCCGCTATATCCTGCTGTTGCTAAGTGAGATTGCCGTCGACACATACATATACAGACAAAGAGTAAGGCAATGAGTAGAGGTACTGCTATACTTGGTACCAGTATTAGTAACACCTCACCAGATTTGTTGGCTTTCTCATCTATTGGAAATAAACACACAAATCAACAATTAGAAATGGAACATGAAGGTATACCATACTCTATACATCTTGGGATGTCACACAGTTCAGTTTGTACATTAGAACAGTGTTTTTGTAAAGGGCAATAAGCAGGTACAATCAACCCAAGTTCCCCTGTCACTTTACCAGGGTTACCCAGAAAAACCATTCCCCCTTTCTGTTACTGGAATGCCCAAACCTTTAGTAAAAACACCGTAGAAGTAGTTGTCAATCATAGTCAATGGTATACTCACCACATCTTGGAATATCACACAGTTCAGTTCGTACATCAGAAGCAGAAGTAAAGCACCATGGTTGGCCCTTTTCATTTGCTGGATTTCGACAGTAGTTATGATCACCTGCCAACTCATTGTGTTCCACTGGTGAAAAGGAATGGACATGTGGCTACAACAAACACAAAATTAATCACACTTAGTATTTGTAAGTACAAGTAATAATGAAGTAACAACTCCATTCCTCCCAATATCATAGTAATCAGATCCAACAAATTTTGACTTTAAGTTATTCACACACACACACACACACACACACACATTCACTTGCCTATGCCTATACTATCGAACCTTATAGTTTACTTGTTATACAGTATTATTCATTATTAGGCTTTATACATACAAATCCAATGTGAATGATTCAGACAAAAGCTATGTGTTCACTGATACTTTTTGCCATTAACATCTGACATTGAGGGCGCACTACACACTCAGAAAAACCTTACTATTCTTATGCTTTGTGCTGTCCACACCTGACGTACATAGAGGGCGCTGTGTGCATTCACAATACAACTTTACCATACTTACTCTTTGAGATGTCCACACTTGACAGGCTAAACCAGAGGCGGTTACGTTTAATTTACCACGGTAACTCTCCCCACTTCCATTAAAACACTTGTCATCTAAAGAGAGAGAGAGAAGAAAACAAACCATACTATAGAACAGTGTCTTATTTGATTTTTTTCTCATCAATACATGATGTTGGCTGCATCTATGCTAGGTTAACACATTTTTACTAGATTTTACACAAATTCTCATTTACAGTTGGTCATTTTTTTATTTTCTTGTACAGTTTATTATTCAGAATATACACTATAGCTAATGGCTAACATCTTGAACTTGCATTAAAGTTATGAAATTACATATTTTTATACAAATAAAGATAATTTTCATAAAAGTATTGGGAAGGTTTTGTTTTTAATTATTCAGAAATCAGATGCCTATTGCAGCAATAAATAATAAAATATAAATTCTGAATATCATCATGAGCAACCCTTGGTGTTGGCATTATCAACAGTGGTTCTTACCACACTCTGGCATATGACAAACACAGAAACACACACAGACACACACACATACACACAAACAGACACAGACACACACACATACACATACACATATACATACATACATACATACATACATACATACATACATACATACATACATACATACATACATACATACATACATACATACATACATACATATACACAGACACACACACAAACACACACACATACACACACACACATACACACACACACATACACACACACACACACACACACACACACATACACAGATAAAATATGCACAAACATTTGAATACAGTGATGCAGAGACTCTATGCACACATCATGTCATTGACGGCAATACTATATTCGGAAAGTTGTCACAGAAATTAGTAAAAATAACGTAACATTTCAGGTAAGGGAAGCAAGGAATTTGGAAGAGTGTCACAGATGAGAGTTAAGATTTGTGTCACATTTTGCACAATCAAGTGTGAACTAAACTTACCCCGCACAGCATTAGACAGATCAGGAATTCCAATATGAATACAGTTATTACTTCCATTAGAGCCTGGTAGGGGTAAATCTGAACATTCAGGTAGATGGCTGGCAATTTGGTAGTCTTCTTTGGCTAGTTGATATTCAAGTTTACATATATCTTGTTCCAGTGCTTCACAATCAGCGCGACAAAGATCACGGGGTTTGGGTTCAATTGATGATTCATCACAAAGACGAAATGCATAATGACAAAGGGAAGGGATAGCAAATTTTACACAGCGGTCGGATAATTTCTTGTATGTTTCTATCATGTCAAAAAGTTCCATCAGGGTATCTTCTACATTAGTTTGGTGATTGTATGAATCTACATAGATCTTCTTGTTGCCTATAAAATGCTGACAAATAACACCTTTGTACGGTTTGCAGTAACCACTATTGCTGTTCAAAGAAAAGCAGAACACAAATATAATCGTTAGTAATGCATGCTATGAAATCATCTTTGAATATGATAACTCTGTTTGTGTTGTATCTTACACATGTAGTCAAATTAATATCTCAGAAACTCTTTCCACATTTATTGTCTCCATAGAAGTTATTTTGTGTACAGTACCAGGACACACTATCATACAAAGATTTACGATTGAGAATTTAATGGAGGAAAAAGATTTTTTGGATTTTATTTTATCTGTCAAACAAAGACAAATAAAATTGTTAGTAAACCACTACACACAGAAAGTTAAATAAGAAATATTCAGTATATGTCATACAGCAGAGAAACAGAAGTTTTCATATTTTAAAGATTTTGAAATGACATCTATTGTACACTGTATATTCTGACCTGCTGATAGTACAGACAGAACTTACTTACATGCCATCCACAGTTATTGGAGAAGGTAAGGGTCCTACAAAAATCAAAACAGAAAAGTAATGGTGAAACACGAACATTTCAAGTCAAGACATGCTAAAATCTTACAAAAAATGCAATTATTATCAAATTTACCCTTCTCTGTTGCCAGGGTTACGAAACCGTAGTAAAGCAAACGATATGAAATAACTGACGAAAAATGACAACATACCTAATTGGGCATATAGAATACCCTGTGAAGACACTCTCCCAGCAGTATTTTCAGCCATACATTTATAGTATGCAGTGTCTACAGTGTGTACATCACGAATAATCAACTTAGATCCCCATGATGCTAGTTTGATACTGATACGATTCTTTTCTGGTAGTATAGTGACGTCGTTTTTATACCAGGAGATTGTAGGTGCTGGGTCACCTGTCACACGACATCGAAGGACAGCCTTGTCACCAGCCATCACACTAGCATTGTTGACTGGTTCTTCCAGTCGAAGGAAATCATTGTTGACACCACTGTAAATAAGAAAAACAATCAGAGTTTAGGCAAAAAAAAAAGAATTGTTTCTGGTCAGCTCGCACTTAAATACCCTCACATTGGTCTTTTTGTGTGTGTTTTTTCCAGCTCATGCAGTCTGCAGATATGAGGGAAACACAAAAATAACCCTCCCTACGGCAGATTCAATCATGAACAAGCAAATGACATCTGCCCCACATACACACTTGTTCTAAAGTACTAAATAAAGAGAACAGTAGCTGCAATAAATAGTAGATTGAGTGACAGGTTTGTTGAGAATAAAAAAAAAACATTCAAAAAAAAATTGTGTCATCACACCACTTCAGACAGAATGTCCTGACCAGAAACAATTCTGTTTTTTAGCCTTAATTAGATTAATTAGATTAATTAGTGTACATGTTTTAATATGTTTAAAGCTATGCATTACGGTCTAATTCCACTCAGAACAAAGTATATATTCATTCACTAATCAGTGACTTTAATAGTCTTCTAGTGGAATGATACTACTGTGATAAAACAATGAAATAAAAACTTACGTTACAAGTTTAGTTTGATCTGGTGGTTGGGAGGTAGCTGTTGGATCATCTGTAAACAAAATATATCATAACATTGATATTTATTACACATCAAAATATAAACTAGATGGTCTCAGCAAAATTCAACTCAAAGGATTTCCAAAGTTCTGACAAGCTTTTTGCTTTTGCCCTGTTAACAGAGCATCATCAGGTCAATAAACCACATTGGGTTAAATTTGATGCTAGTGGAGAAGTAAATTTGCTTAAATAGGGAGCCCTCTAGTGGTTGGGTTAGGTTTTACTTTGTTCTTTACCCACAATGCAACACTTGTCACCATTTTGCCTTGCGAGTTGTTATAAACTGAAGATTACTCTTGTGAGTGACAGTTCTTGGATGGTGTATAACTTTACATAGTGAATCAAAACCACAGTGTATTTACTTTGGCACATGACTTTTTTCACTGCACTCTGTACATTTCCTTGGTATGTGTGTGAGGGAAGATTTCTAGGCATCCTCATTGGCTTAATAGTTACATCAAAATAACATCAAAACCAGAACTAAACATAATGCCTTCTGTACAGTTTGTTCTTCCTATACCCGTAGTTATCATCAGTTTCTATTTCTCAAATAATATGAAATTTGGAGTTTGCATTGTTATGATATTGGACATGTCAAGTGGGGGTGGGTGGTGGTTGGTAAATTTATTTTTATCTTTTTTGTCTCCCTTCTCTCCAAATGGCAACTACAGTGGTCACTGACATCTCTTGAGAAAAAATATCTAGGAGAATACTAAAGAATATTCAATAGGACATACTTACAGCATTTTGAGATATTACATTTCTCAACCCTTTTATCCATTTTACTAGTAAAACACCACGGACTGTCAAGTTTGTTGCCTGGGTTACGACAATAGTTATGGCCACCTCCTATCTCTGGGTATGCAGCAGCTGTTAGAGCGTGTGAATGTGGCTGTAATAACAAAAGATTTTAACACATTAAAACACACATACAGAAATGTAAAATAACAGCAATAAATCATACACTAAACAATCAGGCGACAATAGTTGCTAGGCACACTAAACAATCAGGGGACAATAGTTGCTAGGCACACTAAATGATCAGGTGACAATAGTTGCTAGGTACATTTGCATACACTTTTGGAATGTTTATTTAGTAGTTTATTAATCCCTGTTGTTATCATTGCAATATATGTGATCATGTGGCTGTTGCTATGGGCAAGGTCTTGTTGCTATGGCCAATAGTGTCAAAATGTTTTGAACAAAATCTGTAGAATATCACTTGTAAAAACACCACCAAATTTCAGTCTCACTAAGAGTTATAAGTTTTTGACCAAAATTCACATTTTTACACCTATTTTGCATATCACAGACGAGATCATTATATGTTTAATATTTCTTCATCTATACAACCCCATTAAATTTTAGCCCAATCTGCTCAGTAGTTTTGGAATTACAGATTTTTAACCAAAAAGACACATTTTTAGTCCTAATTTGCATATTGCTTATGGAATCATCATGTCATGAACAGATCTTGATTTACAAACCCTTATGAACGTTCGCACCAAATTTCAGTCCAATCTGCTCAGTACTTTTAAAGTTTAAGTTTTTTGACCAAAAGTGACATTTTTTTACCCAAATCATATACCTGTGATGTGATCATTTTGCTTTGAACAACTTCTCAACTAGACACCAAAAGTAATGTCACCACCAAATACCAAGGTCTGTCGGTTTTTGAGTTTTAAGTCATGCATGCACACACGCATGCACACATGCACAGTCATACGACATATCAAGTTTTCCTTTCTGGAAAACTATGTCTTTTTGGATTCTTTGTAGACAGTTCTTAAACACTACAATTTAGTACAAAGTGAAATATTTGTCTTGTCTACAAACGTAATTCTTTAATTTGACAACTAAATCCAAATTTAGGAGTTTATATAATTTGATGACATGGAATAAATCACTTACCCAGTTAGATTCCCACGGTTGGCAATCATAGCCAGACTCAGTCACATTGACTGTACCTCGATAACTCACTCCTGAGTTTTTGTAGCATGTATCTAAAAAGGATAACAGTGCAATCATTATACATGTTTATAGTTGCCATGGCAGCCTTAATATCCATTCAGACAAAGACACTAGCATGGTACACCACAGACAAGTAAGAAGACAGATTGGTAATGGCCATTTTTCGAGTTGTTAATCTGGGGATTTGCAGCTCGATCCTTGCCTCGGGTACGCTACAAGGGTCTCTTGCGCTTTCAACGTTACACCGAAAGCTACATGAGGGTCTATGCATTCATCACTCATGTCAAAATGAACACACAAGTTGTTAACGGGTTCCTTGATCAATTTACCAGAGTGGAGTTTCCACCAGCCCCACAGCGGTACAAGTGTGGCCATGAGTGAAACTGTACAATGACACACATACCACATGCTTTGAAAAATGATGTTTTAACTAATATAGAAGGCAAGCTAGCTTCACATCATAAAATATCTCCAATATGATTGTAATTTTTCTTGGAAAACAATGTGTCGTCTTATTGTATGTTTTGCTTTCCAGCATGGTACCGAGAGTCGATTGTTTTTATTTTGATTCATAACATGCATGTACTCCTGTCGCAATCAACGTAAAAAGACGCAACACTAACTTTTGTTGCAATAGCGGACTACCTGGAAAATTACCTGCATCATACCAAACACATGTTTATGTATATAGTGTCGGTCGACAACACAAGACGGCATGTGTTTATATGTCAACGATATTTGATCTGAGTCGGCTTCAAGTTCGCATGAGAGTTCAAGTGCCGATATTGCAAGTTATCTATTACATTTATGATTCTGTCAGTAGGATAGCAAACTTTCCCCTTCGAAATATCGCGTAGTATCGTGTGGTTTGTTGATTTATGCGAGAATATATTGAATTCGGGCAGATTCACACATTTGAAAGTTATTTCCATGACAATGTTTACCCGAGGCTATGATCGAACAATGGGAGAAGGCTTGTTGCCAATCTGTCTTGTTACTTGTCTGTGGGTACACACATAAGGGCAACTTATGAATGGTCAAGCATAGACATTCATATACAAATACTCTTTATTTATACTGGATAGCTCCTTAAGTATGCAAACACTTATCTCCCAAGAAGTCCACAATGAGGGCCAACCCTCATGGATTCAGTGTTAATGCAGCAGGAAACCTGAATTCCCTGGGAAAATCTGTGTTGTTCGGTAGAGTCAAATTGAATGACACTCTTCTTACTTACAGCGTGGTAAATGTAATCCAACCCTGAATGCGTTCAAACCCTGACCGCAGTGGTATGAAGCAAGTGGTTTAAACACTCGGGTACCGACAACCCAATGACAGAAATGCATGTGTATACTACATATACACGAGGACATACGCAAGCATTCATTGAACATGCATGCACACACGCACGCACGCACGCACACACGCACGCACGCACACACACAATTATAAGATCTTAAAAGTCCCACCTGGTGGGGTTGGACCCTGATTAGATTGAGTTCCTGGAATGTTTAAATCTACACAATTAGATACACCATCATCTTTCGGAAGGGTTCGGCAGTCAGGAAGCATTCCATACGCAATTCCATTGTCTTTTAGCAATTCAAACTCTAATGGGCATATGTTTTGTTCTAAATGAAGACAATCATCGTTACAAATCTCTCTTGGTGTTGGCTCCGATTGCCTACTATCACACGGTGGGAATGCATAAAAACACACAAATGGTATAGCATATTCGAGACAAGATTCACTGAAACCACTGCTGTCACTGGATAGCATTCCAAATGCCATGCTTAGACGATTCTCGAGGTAGTTTTGGGGAGCCAACGGCTCAATGTATACATCCTGAGTTCGTAAGTATTCTGAGCAAACTGTTCCAATATATGGTTCACACGTTGCTGTACTCACAGTCCTGAAATGCAAGATTGGCAGAGTTAGTTGTTAGGACAGACAAAGTGACTTTATCACAGTGGCAAAGCAGAAGTTTAATGAACAGCGCCCTCTATGTCATAAACTAGATATGTTATAGCAATAAACAACTGTACTTTTCATTTGCTGTATCCTGTGTTGCATTCCAGTAGATTATACCTACCAATCTATAGATATTGTCATTACCTTATTTTCAACTTTGTAGTTTTTTGTAATTTCCCTGAAACAGGACAGTATTAACTACGAACAGTTCAACTCGCAATATTTTAACATGGACCACAAAGATGTCAACTTACCCTCGTTGTGGTTGCACTTGTGAAAACGACTCTGTGGAGAGACAAATCACAAGAATATTAGGATAATTAAAATGTGACATCACGGAATACTGAATGTGCATGACACACACCATGTGACAACATGACTTTCTGTAACTATCAAAATATGATAAAGGGAAGCAATGATTTTTGTTTTCTCCTTTTTAATCTTAAATCTAACCTTGCATCACAGTGCGGCAACAAAATACTTAAATTTAACTGTGTTGTCGGGTTTCTTACGGTTCATACACAAAAACAATTCGTTTTCTCTATTGACCAAACAGAAGTGTAAATTTCAGCACCTGAGTTACAGAAATGAGTATAGCGCCCTCTATTGGTCAAGAGTAAAACATGGACCTACTCATACTCTCAATTCACATCTTTTTGACAGTCATACCTGATGACATGTTAAGATATCTATTAGTGGTGCTGGCAATGAAAACTGCAGGAGTTGAGTACACCTACACCAAAATGTCTCTCTAAATTATGTCTGTCTGACATTTCTATGACAAAGAATTCAAAATACAGCATTCAAATGTCTGTTAGATCCCCAAATCTGGCTTCATCCCAGCCGACATGTTGACTCTTTGCTTTATAGCGGTAACACAAATATGTCTCAAGAGATGACAGTTGACTAAAATGTATGACAGAAATAGTATGAATAATAGGTACATATAAACTGATTACTCATTCCATTTTGTGCTAACATTTCAAGCCTCTCAAATGTAAAGTTTAAATACTGACATTATAAATAAGAAAACCAACCTACCTTCATCAACAAAAAGAATTGCTGTCGTTGTCTTGGTTTCATAACCATTACTTGCTTCACATTTGTAATATCCTGTATCACTTTGACGAATGTTTCGGATTTGAAGCTTAGATCCCCAATCATAGGTACGTATTTTATACCTTTCTTTGCTCTCAATAACAATATCGTTGCGGGACCACTGATACACAGGTGGAGGTTCACCCGTTATTCTACAACGCAATGATGCTCGGTCTCCTGGCCGAAAGTGTTCATTTGCCATTTGTCTTTCTAAGTTGAGGTAGTGACCACTAAAGAGAAAAAACAGAGTTTCAAATCATTTGAATTTGCCTATCACAAATGAGGGACTGTGAAGACAAAAAAATCTGCTAATGTTTTCATTTCTTCACGACCTACCTCAGTTTGTGGCTAATATTGATAGTGAAAAAAATTGTCTGGCAGAGAGAGCTATAGAAACTATTGGTTGTGAATAAATGAATAGTCCTAGGTAATAAGTACCTGATAGGATAGCTTTAATTGAAGGAAAAGGGATTCAAACATTGGGTTTTTGAGTTCCAAGTCATTCCTACCTAAACAGTTTTATCAATTTTGTAACTTTCTTTATTATATTTATTAAATTTTAATACACAATAACTCTGTTGAATTGTTTTTACAGAAATCAACCAAATTTCTGAAGAAATGTCAAATTTGTAATTCAAAATGATGACATTTTCAAGAAATTCAAAATTCTAGAGGTAGTTTACAATCACAGCTTTCAGACTTTGAATCCTAATAAGGTCATATTTGATGACTAGAAATTCATCCGACGCCAAGATGGTGGACTGTGGACTGACGACAGGACATACCACCCAATCTACAATGTTTGTTCTTCCACATGACTTAGCCCGGCCATACTGTACCTCTTTCTCTTCAGTTATAATTGACCATGTGTAGCACCAATTTTCTTTTTAATTAGCTAGCTATCATACCATTTGCCTTCCGGCTATTCCCAAATTAAAATAATACAAGATCAAACAAGGACTGCAAGTATTTCAAAACATGATACTCTTGGCACAGACAGCCTAGACTGGGTAGAACATTGTTACTGGTCCAGTGAATCTTGATTGATATTACTTCTTGAGTTTGATCTAATTTTCAGATTAATCATCACATACAGATTCACAGTCAAGTGCTGTCATTGTGCTCCTTTTCAGAACCATCTTCAAAGTCAGATTCCTAAAACATGTGTTACAAGTGACCTAAATTTTAGAATCATCATCACATGTAGAATCTACACACAGTATGCTGTGCTGAGCTCAGCTGAGTTGAGATGAGTTGAGTTGAGTTGAGAGCTGAGTTGAACTGAACTAAGCTGAGCTGAGCTGAGCTGAGCTGAGAGCCAAGTTGAGCTGAGCTGAGCTGAGAGCTGAGTTGAGAGCTGAACTGAGCTGAGCTGAGCTGAGCTGAGCAGAGCTGAGAGCTGAGCTGAGTTAAGCTGAGAGCTGAGCTGAGCTGAGCTGAGAGCTGAGCTGAGTTGAGCTGAGAGCTGAGAGCTGAGCTGAGATGAGAGCTGAGCTGAGCTGAGCTGAGCGCTGAGTTGAGCTGAGAGCTGAGCTGAGCTGAGTTGAGCCGAGCTGAGCTGAGTTGAGCTGAGTTGAGCTAAGCTGAGTTGAGCTGAGCTGAGCTGAGTTGAACTGAGAGCTGAGTTGAACTGAGAGCTGAGCTGAGCTGAGTTGAGTTGAGAGCTGAGTTGATCTGAGCTGAGTTGAGCTGAGTTGAGCTGAGTTGAGAGCTGAGTTGAACTGTGCCACTAAAGCATTGTAATTGTTAGACCACGAAACTACACATTTATAATTAGTTTCTACTTTTCACCAAAAACCTCATAAGACCAGCATTTTGAATTAATACTGATTTTACTTCACAATCAGTCACTCTATATGTTCAGAAGTCTTTTTCATTGTGTTCAACATTTTGTAACACAAGGGGAGGCAAATAGTATATAGGTTTCATACCAAGGTTTACTACCCCAAGTATGGTACACGGTATGGAAATCTGCATCAGTTTTTCAAGAGATCCCTTCATCATAATGCGGGTTTCTAAACCGCAGCAATAAACACACAGCATTTTAATGAATTCTGGGTGCATATATAATTTCCTAAACAACTTGCATAAAGTCATATTGTATTACCATAAAGCTGTACAATATAATCTAATTTAAATCTTGGTGTACATTATCAGCTAGCATGAGAAGTTAATTAATTATGGATTTATTTCATTACTTCATCTAAATTGTCGATATCAAACTTCAAATTACAAATTCATGAGATTCTGAGTTCATCTGTGAAATAAAATCCTGAGGACAGCCACAACCAGATTAACCTGGTTGCCTTGAGGGAATATACTACAGTCAATTAAAGAATGAACTTACTTGGCGGAATTTGTAATCCCTGGAGACGACGTGGGACCTTCACTACTACCTCCAGCCTCTCTGACAGTGCCTACAATCATAATACAAAGGATTATCATTAATAAATTCATAATTATAAATCAATATTAAAAAAGAAGATTATAGCTTGGCTTCCCTTGGGGTCATCTCATGTGTGTTAAGTCTCCGACTCTGTACTTTACAACATGGCATGACTGCATTAAACTTAAAGAAAGTACATAATGGAAGACTGCTTATTTTTATGTTTGGTTAAGAATTTTGGAAGTAAAGTATGCCTAGATAATGTAAAAGTGCAAAATACTATGAAACAAATTTACAAAAAATGTTAATAAAATATGTAAGACTTAAAGTAAAATAACACAAGGTGCACACCACTGTAAACAGACCTTTTTATGATTACAATGAACAGAAAAGTGGGTTGTTTTTTCCTGTTTTCAGTTAATTGTAAGAAATGAATGTACACTTTGATAGGGTCGTAATTAATACATGTAACACACTTGGTTTGTCTGGATTGTCTATTCACACTGAGTGATTAGGGAGAAATATCCACTCATTCATGCATGGATAATTTGCTTTCCTTGTAATTCACCCCCCTACTGTGGAATATAGGATGGACCAATTTGAATGTATAGAGTGGGTGTGAAATGTACCAGCATTCCAAGACATGACAGACATATAGGCAAAGCTATGCATCTCGTCACAGTCTACAGACTTGGCAAAGATGCTACTAACAAACATACAAAGCTATGCTTTATTTTTAAGTTTGACAATTAACAGCCATGAATCAACTCTGATGACTATCATCATTATACAAGCTCATCAACATCTAGCCAAAGCCAAAACTCATCAAACCATCAAGCCAAAAGTTATGCAAAGTTTTTAATATGAGTATGTTCTTACAAAATGTTAAGTGGCTAATGAGTGAAAAGTGTCTTTTACAATCATTAAAGTTTACGTAGTTATGACATGCTTAGTGGCGTCACACAACTATGTTTTAATAAGATAACAAAATACAAACTATGCTACATCATCGCAAACCACAGCCTCCTTTACGGCACCATCCAAAACGTGCCGTCAATGCAGTGTCGCAGAAGAAATAACAGCTCTGGTTTGCGAGAATAACTATGCCAGTACACAGATCAGTTTATGTTCTCGATTTTCTACAACATTAATTCTTTCCATCAGACAGACAGAAAAAATGTCAATCTTGAAAGAAAACCTCTTTGTTTTTATAGTTCTGTCATAAACCTGTCAAAATATTTTTATACCTAAAATATAATATTGCAACTGTAATTAAGTACGGTAGTCTGCTAGTTATCTGTGACATGTTAAACTGTTAAGGCATCCATAACTGTTGAGGGCCTAGACAAACGCTAATAATACCACTAAAAATTGTGTGAAATTTCTCAGGTATGTGAGCTGGCATTTTATTTTGTTTTGTAGTTGACCATACTGCATACCTAATAACTATGTATGAAAGCATCCATATGTGCATTATATATACTTGGATGAACAAGTCCAGCTAATGAAGCTAAGGCCTGATCAGTTTACACACACCAAGTCTTACTTGCAATTCTTTGGTGTGCAATAAGGCCCACAAGTTCATTTAATTGGTGATCGGATAACATGCTAGATAGTCTATGTTTGGTGCTTGGATCGTGTCTCGAAGTTTTATATACACACCAACCCAGGCACAGTGTTGACTGACTGTTATTTTTTAGGAAACTGTTATCCGTCATCAGATGAACTGATTACGAACTATAAACTACAAAGTATACATTTCTTGTTAATGGTAACTGTAGAACGACTGAGGTACTGACATTTTTTTTTCTTTGATAAATTACATACTCAGTTAGACTAATTCACAGGATCATATACACACATACTTAACAGTCTCCTTCACAAGCCAGAATTTATTACAAGTGATGCATAAACAACTAATAGTTAATACTTCATCCACATCACTCATCATTCACATATTTTCTCAAATGAACTTTCAATGACTGAACAATTTATCAATATCACCATTTTCTCACCTAAACTTTCAATGAAATAGTCATTATAGATACACAAATCCTGCACAATATATTTCCAAATGACAGAGTTTTATACCTGTACTCTTCAATTCTTCAACATACGGCCAACAATATGTTTATATTTTGAGAATGACAACAGCAGAAGAATTGCAAAAATACTTTTGTTCTCAATATTTCACAGTGATGTGTAGTTACAGTGAACATGGTACGAGTACGAAAATCTTTTAAAACATATGGTCATCGCTACGGTGTGAAATCTAGAGAAACTACACACACAATACACTCAAAATGTACACTGTATGATCTAAATATTTCAAATGTGTAATTGTATTTGTGTATTGTTTTAATAATTTGACATACACAAATTATTACAGTAGTTTGGGCATAATATTGAGAATAACTACAGCAATGGCCACATTGGAACCTAGAAAACATTCATTTGAACAACCAAACTAGAATGAGAAAATAAACCTATGAATATATAAGAATGGTAAGATTCAATTCAAAATATAGCTAACTATGATGGGAAATAGATTTCTTAGTAAAATTTAGATGTAATATTTCATTTTACAAGTAGAATTGAATGACATCCGATACTTGGTGGTATTTTACTTTCATGTGGAAAAGGACATCTTGGTTTGTATCATATTTTAAACTGAATTGTCGACGTTTGAGATAAAAAAAGTTGATAACAATTAAATCTAAATAATTTTAAAATGTTAATCCCTCCATATTTGTTCTTTGACAGCAGAATGGGGTAATCCTTCAAAAAACTATGTCTAATTTCACATTTGATTCATACTAGAAAATTGAATTGTGATGTTCCATCTGTTGGGGTGTATAAGTAAAAGCTACATGTATGTGTTATCAATGTATTGATTCTGTCTACCATAGTAAGTTAAAGTTGACAGGAGAAGAAAATACATTGTTAAATTTGTCGACAATTTTGATCTGATCTGAGCAAAATACATAAAATATTCAACAGTATTAACTCCTGTTGGGAAAACTAGCCATTAGTGTAACAAGCCTTTAGGCTCCTAAGTTCCATCATTTAATACTAAGGTCAAGCAAAGGTCACATCATTTTGCAAAAAGCTTGTATGCACAAGATGAACACTCTCTCTTGTTAGTCACAAAGGGTGGAACAGAAAATACCTACATATTATCATACAACGTTAGTTAGTAACCAACCACAATTGTTTCCTTATTTTTTTTACAAACAAGGTTTGTTAATCTGTCATTTACTTCATTTTGTATTTTAGTTAATAATCACTATCAAAAATTTTTACTCAATCAAAACAATTATTAGTACATTATTTTGAATATTTTAATGAATTTACATAAATTGACACTGTGTCACATATGAAGACTAAATGAAGCAGTCAGTGAAGTGTTGAACATTATCTACGTGTTCTCAAATTGAGAACTGTGATCAAAATTTTTAAAATATCAATACCAATATATCAACACTGACTTCATAAACAGTTATTTTCTTACAAGTACTGCTTGTTCATAAAAGTTTGACCAAAATTTCCCAAAGAAGTACTGTAAATCATGTTCTATAAATTAAGTATTGCGACCACCAATATTGGTTAAAAGAATTTTGGCAAACACACAATTTTGATGCCAGTATTGCAAATATCTCAAAGAGCAAAAATAGTGGAAGACTATTGTTTATAGTCTCGGTTACCCAGACTCTTGTTTGGGAGAGGTCTCGTAGGCAGAGCCCCCAGCGGTGAGTCTGGGTAACAGAGACTATGTTGTTTAGAAAGTACTTACAATCTAAATGCAAGAAACATGTATTTTTTGTCTCCTTACTGAAACATGAACCCGTATTTATTTTAAACATGGAATCCAGCTATGCACTGGGTAGTTCCACAAGTATTGCCTGACAGAACCCTACCAGGATTACAACAACATTATTACTCCACAAAACCTTAAATGTTTCTGTTTCTGTTACAGACATATTCTGTACTGTTCACAAATCACCAAAATTATATTCAGTTCAGAAAATGCAAGATTTGAGTATGAATACAAACATCGCCAGAACCTGTATAGCGCCCTCACAAGGCTGTAAATGGAGAGGCCAAAGAACTCGGTTCTAATACTTGGAATTCAAAAGTCGTAAAAATTGACTATTTTCCCACACATCCTTCTCTGACAAAATTTCCATCTCATCGTTGACAGGTTTTATCTTTTGATTCATTTAAAGTGCTCTATGATTTTTATCTCTCCCTGTTACACCACACTACAGCATCACTACAACCAAGGACTGTTTTATTTCTTATGCTTGACTGCTCAATTTTCCAAGTCAGCAGGCAAATAAGATTACTCTTGGTATGTTGTTATGAGTTTTTATAACATTGCCTAGACTGTGAAACATAAGGTCCTGTGAGGCCTGTATTCACACTGTAGACACCATCAAATTATAAACTATCTATATTCAGATAGATCACACTTATTGGAGGTGACGTACAACCTTCTGCAGCCCTGCCTATCTGCCTTCGTTAGCTGGAATGCAAAATAGTGAAATTCATGTCTACACACTTCAAACATTTCAGTAGTTGCCTGCCAGCTGAGTAATTAGGCATGGTTGACATTTTATTACTTATTCAGACCATTGACAAACACGGCTCCTTTTACCACGATAGACTAGAATCTACATCAATACAGAACACAATTTTTTTGATTATTTCACTTGTACAATATATGACTTATGTACAATAAAATGCACATTCCAAAAATAGACATCACACAAATATCATTAAAACATTATCATTTAAGTTGAAAAAACTCCAAAGTAATCTTTCTAAACATTAAAATAGAAATTACCCAAAATAAAACATCACAAGAACACTAACTTCCTACATTTAAAAAAATCCTGAGAATTTTCTGCATACAAAAATGGGGAGAAAATTTGTTCGGTGAAAAATGGGGAGAAAACTTTATGCAGTGAAAAATGGTGATAAAACTTTGTGCAGTGAAGTACAGGGAGAAAAGTTTGGTGTTGTGACATTAGAATTTCATTCAAATGAGTGGACTAAGGTGATCAAGTCAACAATGTTAGGCCATATCTTAATGAAATCAGAGAAGAGTTGAGATCATCTCCGAGACCCCATCGCTATGTAACTGCCCTTTCTTTATCTATGTCTCCTCTTGTGACCTCTACTTCATAAATCAAACTGCGTACCCCAGAAACCCAATCAGGTAGAAATACACCTCGGCCTCAGATTAACTAAACACCAACAAACTGGTGTTTTTCTAAACTCAAACACCCTCAATCTGTACACACCATCAAAAAATTTCACAACAGTGTCATATTTTCATCATATCACTAAACAGGTGTTTTTAGCATTTCTGGTGATAAAAAGTATCATTTATACGAGTCAGCTGTTGTAAGATAAATCTTGAAAAGGAACCAATACAACAAGCTTGTCATAGGTTTTTTTTTGTAGCTAAAATTCATGGTTCAGTGATTTGGTGAACTGGGAGTAACAGGGAGGAACAATGGCTGGAGGGGATAAATAAAAACCTCCTATTGGGGAATGCTTTCATTACCATCATGATGCATGACTTCAGAACTGTAGAGACAACCTACTACTCTGACATCTCAATCTACCATCTTATAAGACCGCCGTAACCATGGAGATTTGAGAGCATATTCTAAGCTTAATCCTCATTCATTAGTTCAAAGTTATTGTGCCTATGTTTCTCCCATACAATTATGTGGTCATAAATCTCCATTCTTTGTGTTCTTGT
Organism: Glandiceps talaboti; assembly: GCF_964340395.1. NCBI lineage: Eukaryota > Metazoa > Hemichordata > Enteropneusta > Spengelidae > Glandiceps > Glandiceps talaboti. The sequence goes on along the minus strand of NC_135554.1, from coordinate 26,215,306 downwards.
GGTTTTGATCTTGTAGGTCCCTCCATTTAGGATATTTGTAATTCACACTATTACAGTACTTGAATAGACTTATACAGGTAGACAGACAATGTCATCAAAAGTAGTGGAAAACTCTTTTCTCAGGAAATACCACTCCCTCTTCCAGTTAAACTCAAAACACACTACTGAGAGTCATCCACAAAATTAAAAATCTATTCAGAGAGGACAATTGTGGTAGATTGTAATAACCAGAGTCTACAGAAAAACAGAGTTTACACCTCAACTGGTATAACCCCCCCCCCCCCCCCGCCCCCATAGAGGTACTGTTTAACAGTCAAGCCTTATCGAATTTCAGTTTTTACCAAATGTCAAAAACATTATTTTCCGTACGATGTTGTCACAAGAGGTTAAGAAAGTGAACATTTTCTGTTCTGTTGTTGGAGTTAGCTACCAAGAGGGGGAATATGAAGCATAGTGGCTAGGTAGTTTGATGTATGATGGTTCATTTACAAGATCGTTGTATCAAGAAAGTGCTCACACTGTGGTAGTCTTGATCTGGAGTGAAAGTTTAGAATTCCTCAACTAACACATAGTTCATAGATTTTTACAACCTGAATGTCATTAACTGATACAAGATACTATCAACACTGAACTGTGATTGGACAAGAAGAGTCAGCTGACAATCACTAAAGTTACAAAAACAGGTCCCATGGCATGATAACAATTCCAGTTTACAGATCATTATTTTAGCCTTATCACCTACCATGATGGTTTAATAACAACAATTTTGGACTAATTTGATAAACAAGAATTATTAGTAACACTGTTACTAATAATTCTTGTTTATCAAATTAGTTAACAGGTACCACTTAATATCGTGCACTTTAAATACTTTTTTTTGTAAAATAAAATTGGGTACATGTAGGTCCTGATTTATTCTTACTTCTCATTCACTGATGGAGGATAGTTTTTCAATAAAATGGAAGGTTTTGAAAAAAACAATTTTTTAATTTGAGTTTATAATGAAGAAAATTTTACAAAATTTTGTTAGACACTTTGTGGCTCTAGTATCTGTATACTAGCCAATATCTGCAGAACTCTCCTATTTCAGAGAGAAAAAAAAGAAGAAAGTTTGTAGTAGCATAAGAGAAAAGGATTGTACAACATAATAAACAACTGTAACAGTAATACTGCAAAGATCACTGACCTTGGAGCTTGGAGCCCAGGATTTACATCCTGTTTTCAGAGACCTATCACGCACCTCACATATGGACACATGAACGCAAATCATTTTTCTGTTTGAGAGATCCTACACACAACTGATATTATGATACCAGTCATTATTCTATTTTAGAGACCCTTCACACAGCTGACATAGATACAAGTAATTAATCTGTTTTAGAAACCCTTCACACAGCTGACAACCAGTCATTATACTATTTTAGAGACCCTTCACACAGCTGACAACCAGTCATTATACTTTTTTAGAGACCCTTCACACAGCTGACAACCAGTCATTATACTATTTTAGAGACCCTTCACACTGCTTACATACAGAAACACTTCATGCAGCTGACACTATAGTTACAGGTCATTATTCTGTTTTAGAGACCCTTCACACAGCTGACAACCAGTCATTATACTGTTTTAGAGACCCTCACATACATGTAGCTGACACATGAACACAGATCATTTTTCTGTTTTAGAGATCTTTCATGCAGCTGACATGGTTATACATCACAACTCTCTCCAGTACGTTAATGCATGGAAGAAATTAATGAAGTTACTGACACTGAACCGACCCAGGTATTTTGTCCGTGTGAAGTTTCCGGTTAGCTGTTGTGGAGATGAGTGATATATTGTGATACGTGTTGTGTTGTTAGCTTTACTCATTGAGTAAGGAATGCCAACAACAGTTCAGGTCTTTGCTACTGAAAAGCATGTCCATAAAGAAGCAAGCCTGTCAAATTAGTATGTCTTTGCTACTGAAAAGAGACGCAAATTAATAAAATCAGTATGTCCAAATAATCAACACTTGCAGAAAGAAACTGCATCACGCTATGAAATATCAGTTAAAGGTAGATTTGTGTGTTTTTAATCTACAACCATCTACCACGGATAGACTTGCATGTTTTTAATCTACAACCATCTACCACGGATAGACATGCATGTTTTTAATCTACAACCATATACCACGGATAGACTTGCATGTTTTTAATCTACAACCATCTATCACGGATAGACTTGCATGTTTTTAATCTACAACCATCTACCATGGATAGACTTGCATGTTTTTAATCTACAACCATCTACCATGGATAGACTTGCATGTTTTTAATCTACAACCATCTACCATGGATAGACTTGCATGTTTTTAATCTACAACCATCTACCATGGATAGACTTGCATGTTTTTAATCTACAACCATCTATCATGCATAGACTTGCATGTTTTCAACAACAACATCTACCAGGGATGCAATTGCATGTTTTTCAACAACCATACCATTTATATGGGGTAGTTTTTGCATGTTGTAAATTACAACATTTATTAGCCATATGTTTGTATGTTAACAACTGTATGCCATGCTCTCTCTACATAGCACAGTAATTCCATTGAGACCTAAACAGATCAGTCAACTCCAGGGACTGAAGTACAACTGTGGTATTGTCATATAATATTCCAACCACATGGGTATTACACTTGTAAGAATGTGTCATTTTTTTAAAGACCATATGGGTTTTAAGCTGTCATACACATTTACGATATAAGTGAGAAAACCTGTCATATGTACATGCATGCCCAAAGTATGCCCATAACACTGAAGCAAAATACTATGCCATCACAGATGTTTTATTGTGACACTACATTTTTAAATAAACTGTGCCACTTCAAGTCATTATTGTCATCACATTGAAAGGACACATATCAGGTTCTTTAAATAAGCTTTTCAATAACTTCATATTTTGTACGGCTTTCTTTTCCATGCCACATTTGAAGACTGTGCCACATTTTACGAGAACTTCTTAACCACTAGGAAATTCTTCCATGAGTGCTACTATTCCCAGAGTCGTACCTAATATATTTAAATGACAAATTATACTTGATGCTTTACACCAAAAATAACTCACTGTCTAATGTGACATTTATTTCTTATCATACCCTACTCTTTTTTCAACTTCTTTTCCCCTTCACCAATCAGTTTTCAAGTTTTACGGAATAACAACGTCTATCCATAAATCAGAGAGGTTCATAAATGAAATTAAGGGAAATACAACTAAAAATACCTTGTTGAAGACCTGACATAGTACTCTCATTTTTACGTGAATTTTATGTCACTGTAAAATATGCTAAACATCTTCATGTGGAGAAATCTGGGACATACTGAACTAAGGTGAAAGGTCACAATTACTGAACTAAGGTGAAAGGTCATGATTTTGATGGTTAACTTTTGTTTGTTGATGCTTAATAGAGTTGGGGTGATAAATATCTCTTATCACTAAACCACTGAAATAGTTTCTTTTGGCCGCTTCTAGCTATTGCTGACTTCCTACAGATCAGTTAAATGGATGGAAAACAGTCAGGGTCCAATTTACATGTATTTCTTTGCAAAATAGAAGGTAATTACTGGCAATGCAAGGCCTGATGATAGGTCTGTAATTAGTTTAATTACCCATCCATTTGTTTGGTCTAGCTGGCCAACACAATTTCTACCCTTTCACAGGACAAACAACTTTCCAGTGGACAAAAATGTCAACATGTTATTGTGGCCAAGTTGACAAAACTCAATCTTTTTTAGGATTGGAAATACAGCTTTCACAGCAAGTTGCACAACAGATTACTCTGTTTTTCAACATTCAGTTTGAAAATTTGGATGGCAGAGTTCAGAGATTATGTTCCTCAATCCCACTTGAAAAGGCTTACACGGTAACAGTAATGGCCATGAATAACAATCAGGTAGGGACGAGATGACTTCCTATAGGACAGAAAATAACATCATAGTATGACCACCTTGGTGGATTGGCTAAATTTTTCTATGTTCATTCAGACGACCTCTTTGATGACTTAATTCTAGTTGCATGTTGAGAAACGCTGGAAGGGTTGGAAGGTATTCAAACTGGAAACGCAATCTTTGTAATAAGATGCAGCAGGGCAGAGCATCTTTGCAAGCTGAATGAAGATAGAGAGAGGCATGGTAATAAGCTTTATACCGCACACATTGCAAACACACACAAAAGGAGAGAAGAAAATAAAAGTATCTACACACCCTCAGGGTCTTCCATGGGACTTGGATGAAAAGAGCTCTTGAATATATTAATGAGTGATTGGTGCATCAACAGACAGATTTGATGAATGGCATAGCAGCCAAGTCAATCATCAGTTCTACACTATGGATCCTACCACACAAATTAACTTTCAACAATTGCCCTGTACTGTGCTAATTATACAGATAGCCACAGACAAAGTCAGCATGGATTTTATTTAAGTAAATAGTCACTGGAACTTCTCCGACCCAAAGAATAAACAAACAATCTGGATGTCACATCTGCTCTCATAGCAATCAACTTGAGATTGTCCTGAACATGTAAACTGTACCTCAAAAGGTGTTTGTCAGATATTCAAATGACTTCAAACTTTTTCTGTAGTACGTGCATTTCCAACATTCCTACAATTGTTACAAATCCTGTCCCCTCTTTTCCATTCATCTTATTCTCTACAAATTCCCCTCCCCTCTTTACATTCATTCTATTCTTTACTAGCTCTCCAGCACCTTGCAGCTGAAGTAGTAATACCTACTCACTACCATTGTTTTCTATTTAATTGCCGGTTTCTCTTTCAGGCTATGATTGATGCTGCCTCCTCCAATCCCCAGAGTACAATGTAACACAGAATATACAAATTCCAAAACTCCCACACAGCATAATGTGTCTCTTTTCTATACCTGAGAAACTGAAAAAATACTTTCTCCAAGAAATAGTTGCAATAGAGACGCAAATCCCCAATCTTCTTGACATTTTGAACAAACCAACAGAAAACAGTAACCTAGATAGGTACAAGCCAGTTTATACATATTAGCTCTGTGGTGAAGGAGTTTACACTTTCCTCAACTATCAACCTGGTCTGGATAGCCTTATATAACCAGGGTTTCAAGAATACCACTGGGAGAAGTATTTGTTCTGTTTTTGATTACAAGCTTCACCATAGTACATGGTCTGTGGTAGATTTGACGTTGGGTTCTACCAGATCTACATGTGTGGTAAAAATGGCTGACATATTTGACTCTTCAGTTAGCACTAATTACCACGGACTATTTTTACCATTTGACCCACAATGTTAGTATTGGTTCCACACTTTATTGTCCACTGCTTCTCCATCCGCTACTACGATTTCATCAACACGTCTGAAAAACATGCAACTTCCAGATGTCAAGGAGCAAGTGTCAACTACAGAACTGTGGTACCCTTTTTCCACAACAGCTCCGGCATTATCAATGTGGCTGCCACAGGGCATGACCATGGAAATCTGTTTTGGCATAGATTCATGTTACCTGTATATCATACATATACATGTACATGTAGTTAGTCACCTTCAACTTCACACACTTCATTGATGCTATACCTCCTATTCAGGATAATCACACAGCATAAAGCTATCACCTATCAGTTCGCACATTTTTTGTGCAAAGTCTAAGATGGATATATTCATGGTCACAAATTCAACTGTGGGTTCTATAGGAGTTGTTTACTCAGAAGGCAATCATGTATGGTCTATATTACCCATTTTAACTCAACAGGGAACTCCTGACAGTTTGCAACAAAGGAAATCTTTAATCCGTAATCGCATCAAAAACACGTTTTGCATCTGCCATACTGTGGTATTGTAGACTCTCTTGGTTAGCAACTAAGACTTCTGCAAACACAAACTATCATCTCCCTAATCCTGGTCACCTATATTTCCCATTATTTGATAAAATGTGTAACCTAAATGTTAGCATTCAACCTCCATTAACAGATCTCACATTACTACATTATCAATAATTTACACACAAACATTTTCATTCTATGACCTTTGACATCAGGTTAAGATATCTCACAGTTGCACATCTATCATGGATTATCATTCTTTTACACACCTGGAAATCACACCTGGCGATTACACCTGGGCCACCTTTGATAAAAACACTTTGATTCAAAGTGACACTTCAGTGACCCAAATTACTTTGTAACACAACAAATATTGCATGCTTGATGGAGGTCCAGCTTTGAAAGACATTACAGTCCACCACAAGGACAAAAGATGAAAGCCAGTAAACATGAAACAAGTCACTAAAATTATGGATGAAAATTCTTGCATATTTTATTAAGTTTATTGCTTGCAATTACCTCATCACCATCTACAGACCCACTACTTTGAAACTCAATGACCCAAAATGACATTGCAGTTATTCCTTGCAGGCATAATGACTGCCAATGTGCGTACTGGACTCATTGCTGTAGGGTGTTTATGCATTCATGAGCACACAAAGACTTCATATTATATAGTTCCACACTACCACATTCCTTGTCACAAACTTACAATCTTAGTCCATACATGTACACTTTGAAAATTTGGCAGACTACACATTTGTACACATCTTGAAAAATGCATATTTTGAAAAATTTGACAAGTTTAAAAGAATCTAATCTTGAAAATTTAGAAAATGTGACATATCTACAAAAAAAGACCCCATCTTAAAATTGCATGTTTTCAAAATTTGACAAATTCAAAAGAAACATATATCTTACACCTTCAAATTACATGTTTCAGAAATCTGACTTTTTTGTAGCATATTTGACAGGAAAAGAGTAGCATACAAATACCATGGCGACTTCACATCACTCATGCTTTGCAAATTGTATAGTGTATGCTTGACTTTTGCCTATAACTTTCAATTTTTCACAAATAATTTTCAATTTTTCACAAATTTTCAACCATTTAAACGTCACAGAATTTGTAACTGAATCTTTGTTTCTGTAATTACCTAATTAAGAATTTTTCACCGATTGATTTGTTTGAATGTTGTGTTTGATTATTATAGTTTATACATTACAAGATGGCATCCATTTGATATCACATGGGCATAACTGTCCTCGGTTACTTGACAAGAGGCCTGAATATTCTTCATACATGCTATTCGTCTTTTTTCTTTAACTGCCATCATTATGAAAGAACCATTTTACACATACCCTTTTCTTCTTTCAATATTTAAACAATGTAAATCAAGTGATTCACGTACATATTTATGTGAAACAGTTTCCAAAAAGACAAATAGAAATAGATAAACTTCTGACATCCAAACCCAGTTTATTCGACTCCTTTCAGTGTACATGTAGCACAAAACACTGTAAACTGGTCAATTCACATATATGCCCTCTAAGCCAATTTGATGTGCCACTGACGCGCACACTTTCTAGTGACGCACCAAAATTTGGTGTTCTCCTATCTCTTACTATGTGGTGACTCACAAGAAATGACAGTTTCTATCATACTGACTAACAACAACAACATTTGGCTATCATTAGAGGGCACACAGAAACCATTTTGAAGAAGACAAACACAACCAGATAAACTTCTGACATCCAAACACAGTTTGTTCAATTATGGTGACATTACTATGCAGTACGCCTCTAGCACTAGTACTAGTACTAGCAATGGAAACAGCCAACTACCCAGACTGTTGTTAGTATTCAACATTTTCACCTACTATATACATCTGGCATTGCAGTTTGGTCTTACTTTACCAAACTATTGGTCGACTTGTTATTGTTGGTGTATGTGTTAAATGGCCGAGGTGACATCAATCAGTTTGGGCCGCAACCAGTCTCTCTGACCTCTGTATATCTGACAAGTATTCATGGACTTACTTCATGGTAAGGTGTTGAGTGACATTTACCTGATGTTGTCTTGGGTTTCAGTACGTTCTAAAGTTGGCGTTAACCCTTTCAACAGAAGTCTATACATCCTAGAATTGGACACGCTACATTCATGTAGCTACAACACTGTCAAAGGATAGCTTTCCAAGCCCTAGTTTTGATCACGCAAGTCATGGTCTAACAGAATTACTGACAGAAAATATTGCGATTGATTCTTTTCTAGATGAACCTCCTGACCTGACACAAATTCAAAACATTGTTTAGCTGCTGTCAGAGGACTGTTTACATTCAAACTTTCTACATAACATGACATTGATGACTAAATATAAATATTCTGGGTAAACAAAACAATCAAAAACTTTGGTAAAATGTACAAGAAAGTACTTTCTTCATGGATAAAATGAGTTTTTTAAAAATTATTAAAAGGCTTTTGGAAATGGGCTGAGAATGTTTAAACCTGCTAAAAAGCACTATCACGTTAAATCTCAATTTTTTTCCCTTTGCACTCAATTATGTACAGTTACAGTTTCAGTTTGATTGACCAGAAATAAAAAGTAAACATACATTTTCATCTATTTCATTTTTTTACAATAAATACCATGGAAAAACTTGAGGTACACCCACTTCAGAAATCTTTCTGTTTCAGTGTATGCAGTGTACTGAATATGTGCAACTTTCTTCTCATTTTTTTAACAAGATTTTTAATGTAATAAAATCGAACAAATTCAGGTCAATTACCTGTACAATGTATCTCTGAAGAGACAACATTTTTGGTATATTAGAGACAGCCTGGTAATTTTAGAAACATGTAAGGTCAAGAAAAGCATTTGCAGAGAATCTGGTAAAAGTTACTTTTCATTTCTACAACTTATGACATCTCTCACCCCAAGTTCACCCATTATCCTTGCAACATATGACCTCTGACTCCATATGACCAAACATCACTGGTGATCAAGTTACCAGATTCTTTTCTGTCTGTGTAATCCTTAAGATTTCATTGTTGAAATATTACTTTAAGGAATTGCTCCAAAATAGAATAATGGCTCATTAAAATCTGTGTCAATATTTCACTGTTTGGATAGCTTGGAGGAGTCCATTACATACCAGAAACATCAATAGAAATTTGACAAGACGACATCTATCTTGGAACAAAAAATGTTGTCCACATGTATGTGAGCACCCAGTTGCAACGGAATGAAGAATAGGCAGTATTTGAAGTCATGATGTGTATCTCCGTATCTGTACCAAGCCCTGAGGAGCTAGTATACCTGTCTACAGTTGACAGCTATACCACAACATTTGCTTTGCAACATTGTGAACTGTTAATGTGAACAGGGATATATATACAAAATAAAATGTACCAGTCCACCGGACAATTTAAAAACAATGTCTGTCTCAATCAGAAATGTGCAGTCAGTCATACAATAAATTTGAGATTGTGTACATGCAATGTTAATATATTCAGTCTAATTTGAAGAAAAGAAAGTTTTTTGAAAGTACTGTATACCATGATATTATACTTGCCCATATTGATAACCAGTTGTGAAAATTACCCCTCAAAGACTACAAGTATCTATTAACCAGGACAGCCCGGCAGAAACATGGCCATTTGTTACAGTCTCTATATTTCCACCCTTCAATCAATCATCAACATAAAACATACCAAAATACAACATTTATACTAAGACACAAAGTGACAGAAGCACCGGTTACCATCCACACGTAAAGCTCACTGCAAGGTACTGGTACTTCCAAAAATTAAGTTTAACACTAATCTGACTTTGTACGAAAATAACTGACCAAAATATATTTCTGAAAGCTAGTTCAAACAGCGGTGTATCTGCTTTATTTTGCCATGGTTTTCAGTGGTTTGTCCACGTCCATTATCAATATTCATATCTTAGCATAACTGCTACACGATTCTTTTCAAATTTTGATCGATTTGTCATAGCTAAAACTTCATTTTCTGCACTTGCATGTATGTACTCATGTTATCTGGTTCTATGTACATGCATGTTTAAATATATATATGGATGAACTTTAGCTCCGTTCTCGATTCTAAATATGGCTTCATTGTTGATCTAATAAGTGTTTAAATGTGAGAAGGCCAACACCTTTTGACACAGTTAAAGTTTCAGTTAACAGAACTAAACAACTTAAATAATTATTAGGTATGGATGAGCATTAGGAGAAGAATCAGTCTTTTCCTGTTATATTAGGTCAAAGGTTACCTCACTCAACAGCATGTGGAATTTTACACACTGATGCCATTTGTTATTGTACAATGGCTGGTTTCAATAATATGGCGTCTTGTTTCCCCACTTTTTACTCTGTATGCCCTCTCACTGGGTGCCAACAACTTCAAACAGTAATCCTCACTTTTTACTCTATATGCCCTCTCACTGGGTGCCAACAACTTCAAACTGTAATAGCATACTATTACAGACACAATTATCCATGCTGGAAACAAACTCTTAACTAGGCTAACTTGGCTGAATGCAAAACAATCTAAGTTAACACTGGAGTAGATTTGAACACCATCCTGTCTCCAGAAGGGTTGTGGCTGATATAACTGATCTAATTGCACAGCCTGGAATGGCGCCATATTCGTCGACACTACGACACCAATTGCTAGTAAACTGACAGTTTCATGTAATTGGTGACTACACTGAACAAACTGTAATCCTGCTAACAATCTGTACTTTGACTACTCTGTGACACTGTGTTCGTACATAAGGCACGGTTTTTTTAGTTGCCAGTTTAACTGCATTCTTAGCACTTCTTTGAATGGTAGACAACAAGGCTGAAAGGAAAACACTGGTCAAAGTACACCATAAAAGAAGGTGACAGCAAAGTATTATGGACTATAAATCAGAATTACTTGTGAAAGCCGACTCATTCTTATGTCATTCCAGTAAGAGCGGAACAGTCACTTTTATACAAACACGTTAACGGTTTCAATCATTGCTAGTCTGATACAACAAATTCAGATTACATCCAACACAACCCTCATTGAACACATTCAAACAAAACTATTTTCCTGATATTTCATGAATTATGCTTTGCAGAAAGTATAATTATATTATTCCCCAATATTTGTCTTCATTCAGCTGGAAAATACTTGTGACCTAAGGGTTGTCACTACTTGTCTAGCACCTCATAGTGACTAGGCCCCTTAGGTCACTTGTATTATTCATTGAGGAATAATATCTAAGTATTTTATAATGTATGAAAAATTACCAAACAAAATAAAGACAACTAAAATTCTTCCTAAAATGGCTGTAGTAACTACTGTTGTTGAATTTTGTGTCTTAGAAATTTTGTTGACATTTTCCATTAACAAACTTACTTGTTTTCATGATAATTTAAGTTACGTGTTTTAATAAAAGTCTGTCATCAGAATGATACCTTCATTGCTGAAACTTTAATACCAGTAACAATAAAAGGTCCAGGAATTACAACCAGTAATAAAACGGGGATTTTTTTTAAAGAATATATTGTGAAAACCTTTCACTCCTTTGTGAGATAACTGGAACCACAAACAGTATTACTAACAACTCCCCCCCCCCCCCAGCTCTACTTACATTATCTGATATCCTTTAATTTTTCCCTTTTACTAGTAGATTCCTTATCTGTGATATTTAAATAATAGCGGTTATAATTTGTGTTAAAGTCAATAGTGGTTGGTATACAAAAAGGAATAGATGAACTCTTTAATGTCAACCCCAAGTCAGGACATGCACAGCAAGTGATCAAATTACAGAGATACAGTAAAAAGAAAATAAATGATTACATGAATAAGTAAATAAATGAGTGTTTATAATTAGATAACTATGACTGTGTTTGGTAGAGTGTCAAGGATAGAATCTGTATAACAAAGCCACAACTATTTACACTGAAAGCTGTAACATACCAACAAGACAATACTGACATCTGACTCATATATGTATGCCAATGACCTGTCCATGGAAGGCAAAAATTGAAACTTTCAGACAAGAAAAAGGACTATCTGTTGTGAAAATTGTCAGGCAACAAGACTTGTTATGGTAAAAACTTTCAGACACGATCATCCATGGCAATAAAAACTTTCAGAAAAGACAAGAATCTATCTGCAGTGAAAACTTCAGACAGCAATACCCTCCATGATAAAATTGCAAGTTTCAGACAACAAAGGGAACTACTAGTATATGTGGTGAAAAAAGCAAACTATTAGACAACAAGACAAGCTACTACAACGATATGACTCAACCCAAGGAGGGTTACATTTGAAATGCAACATTTCAAGACAACAAAATAGATATTCCCCTGGTAAAACAGCAACTTTCCTACACTGGGAACATGGGTACTTTTTAATTATAACATCATGTCGCCGTGGTAAAAATGCAAAATTTCAGAAAACAAAAACCAACCAGTGAATGAGGATTAGCCTTTTTTAAATAATGAGTATGTTCAACAGAACGGAACTCCTAATACAATATACTTTTTTTGACATTCTGCTTGCCATCAGCTGAAATATTTATAACAACTAAATGCCACCAAACTTGTATTCTTGATGTCAAATTTAAAATTTAACCCAGAAATCAAATGTAGTCAAATTCTGTGGGAAATGATAAATCTACTGTCGTAACGCACTCACTTTTATTACAAAGGATCTGAATGTGACAAACCACAGACAAGTAGAGGAAAGACTTCAGTGTCTGTTTTCAAAGCACGATAATTATAACCTTATTATTACAAGTAACGGACCTTACAACTACATAGCAGTAAGGGAATGATGGAACCCTAAGGTTCTCAACAAGAAATTAAAACATGAAGTCAAAGTCTAATAGTGATGTAGGTATCAAAATCATTCTCTCAAAACATGGCATACAGGTTTAAAATAATTCCCTTCGGTTTGCAAGTATGTACGACTAATCTGAACACAAGATAGAAGTGCTTCACTGTTTTTGACATTTCTTGAGATTTGTCATCATGTTTTTGATCCTGCTTTACAAGGGATTTTTGGCAAGGATGTTTTTTCCATAAGCCGAGTTCAAAAATATGCTCCTGGTATGGCCATACATGTAGTAGCCATGTCCCAATGTGTAGAATAGATTTGAAATCGAATTGAAATTAGTTCTACTGTCCCCGTCACATACACTAGAACTGCTTTGAAACAATTGAATTCAAATGGTTTGAAACCACAGTAGGAGGTGGTTTAGAACTGATTCAAAGTGTAAATCAGTTCAGAACCAGTGCAAAAGCAAAAGGGACTGAATCAAATTCACTGCACAGTTTTCATCATAGGGACAGAAATGGGTTTCAAACTGACTTAGCTGAATTCAGTCTGAATCAGTTTCAAATTAATTCAGGTGAGAACAGGACTAGTATAAACAGTTACAATTTAGTAATGTCACATCTTTAACTGTCTGAATGATAAAATTTTGTCTAAACTAACTGGCATAGTTTTGTATTTTACTGTTTTGGTAAATTTTCCTCAGAACACTGAGCTAAACCAGCAGAGTTTTGTAATTGATATTTCTGTCTGTCATCTTGCTCCATGGTATGTTGACCAGATTGGATGTATCCTTCAATCTTTTTGTCTTAAGTCCTCTAGTGTCAAGTTTCCCTGTTATCCGTGCATCCAAGATGTCTAGTCCTCTAGTGTCAAGTTTCCGTACATCCAACAGTGTAAGAAGGCCATACCAACCAATCCATCTGGGAAACTAACAGTTTACCGAAACTTTACCTAGATCCCCACAGTCTTCAATGAAATTCCAGATGACAAACAATGAGATATGTATAATATACATTTCTTTCAAAATGAAGCACCATTTTACAGACATTTTCTGTATGTGTATGGGATACTGTCCATAGAGTACACATTTGTCAACAAATGGGAAGGTGTCTGATTATATTCTATATATACACCTCCTGGGTAGTTGGTGGATGGTACATGTACTTATGATATTTTTTTCTTGACCATAAAAAATACCTATAGTGACTATTAGTCTATACCTTCTCATTTCACTTCAATATCCTACTTAGCAAGTTATGGTAACAGCCACCAATAATCCTCAAACATTGACTAGAATCTCATGGGTCCATCCTGGAGTGCCTGAACTTGTTCATGTGGTTTATCTTCCACAAGACATACAAATACAAACAGGAGGTACCTCATTCCCCCTACTGCTTAATTCTTAAACTGGATACAAGTTCATTACAGTTATCTGCATCCACTTCTACAAGTCACAGAAACAAAAACAAATTTAAATTTCACTTTGGATCTACACAGAAGGTACCCCATCCACCTGCTTAGTGTTTTATTTAAACTGGATCCAAGTTTCTTGTAGTTATCTGCATTCACTTCTACCCATTGCACAGTGACATAAACCACATATTTAAATTTGACTCTAACTTTGCATAATAGACATGGCCTTACTTTTGACAATCATACACGTACTTGAATACATAAACCTATCGGCCAAACCATGCCAAGAACGTCATTCACATACTACATAGTACTTACTGTATAGAGAGAAGTCTCATTAAAGACCTCAATGCACGACTGAATGTTGACAGTTTAAGATTTATTCACATTTGGTTTTTCATGTTTAGAGAAAGTTTAGAGCACAGCCTGTCACAGTGATGGGATCACATCAACACCTTCAGTGCTATCCTTGGAACATGTGGATAGTCTACGTATCTACTCATCAACAAAATGTCTTCTCAGCAGACAGGATGCATGACTAACTTGTCACAATTTTATGCGAATACCAAAATTTGGTTTTTCCTATGTCCTGTGCAATGTGGTGACTCACAGAATCACCCACTTTGACAAAAACAAACAGCATTGCTGCACACTGATCCATAACAATTACACTGAAATCTGTAAACCAAATGAGCTTAGGTGCACTATGAGTTTGCCTCATGGCCTTGTCTTGTCCTGCCTGTCAGCCTGCAAAGTTTTGAAGTGAAATTATGAGAACAACTGTACAGAGATGGCATTTGAATACAGTTTAATGGCTATTTTAACTACTTATTACTGACACTTGTTTTGTGGGCAGGAGGAGGCCACTAGAGGTAAAACCTTTCCACCCCCAAAAAAGAAAAAATATTCAATATTCCCTCTGGCGGAGGAAAAGAAACTTTCTATTATAACTTTAGGGAAATGACCTATCTCAAAGTAACATGCATAATCATTACTAATTCACAGAGTCTGCTTTTATGATTTTGGCCTTCTAGGTATCACTATGCAGATTTCAATTCCCACTACTCTGCAACTGGTAACCAATCAAGAAGATTATCTGCAGCAATTTATTTTGTAGGTAGGATCATTCCCGAAAACCAATGATGTTAACTACTGATGGAGAATTACTGTGTTTTCGTTAATCTTGTTTAAATAATAAGTACTTCCTTTCCAAATACACTAGATAGATTAGAATTTGGCTCCAGTTCAGTTTACATCAATTTATCACAAAACTTTTGAGCCGTGTTTTGGGAATTGGAAAATCCACACTGTAATGCAAACATTATGACTACGGAGAACAGTTAGCTAATGTTATTCCTACATGTACATGTACATATACACGTAGCTACTGTCAATGATATTCTTTAACTTAGAAAACCATCTGCCAAAGCTGTCCTTTCTAGTTTGTGCACAGACAAAACTTGATGCATTAACTCTCCCTGATGTCATCTACTTTTAAATGAAGTTGACAGTGGTTGATGTTCTAAGAGAGTGGTTGATGTTCTAAGACAGTGCAGTGGATGATTTTCTAAGACAGTGGTCAATGGTCTAAGAAAGTGGTCAATGGTCTAAGACAGTGGTTGATGGTCTAAGACACTGGTTGATGGTCTAAGAGAGTGGGCAATGGTCTAAGACAGTGGTTAATGGTCTAAGACACTGGTTGATGGTCTAAGAGAGTGGTTGATGTTGTAATTTCTAAGATGGTGGCCCATACAAAATTCAGGTTCAGTTTGATGTATGCTATATACAGTGCCTGAGTGAATGTATCTTGTATGGCAGGTCGTCTACACTTTGCAAAGTATTTATTTCGTTGTTGCTTGGAACTTTTGTGATGAACAAAAAAAAATTCACAAGTTGATACAGTAACTCATTTTTTAAGGTTTGGATTTTTCAAATAGAACCTAAAATGAATCAAACTAGTATCTATCATAGCACAGAAATGATAAAAATAAACTAGTTACCAAACTTCAAATTGTGCTGTCAGTCACTAACACTGATAAATTTGGCTAGTACTACAATGTAGCTATATAAACAGCTTTGTACAGTCACAAGTAATTATTACTTTCAACACTACAATAATTAATAGACAAATAGTGAATTAAAACAGTGAATCCAGGTGTAGTATGAATTGAAAGGTATCAAAGTTGACTTTTATTATTAACAACAAGAGTATATCTATACACAACATGGTGAACAAGGTGTGAAATAATTCTTCACAAACAATTGGTTGTAAATGGATTCTATGTATGGAAGATAAACAAGGGTACAAAAACCTTGCCCCTCACATCTGGCGACATATTGATCTCACATCATAGTTTGACAGTTTAAATTTCATCTCTCATTGTCAATCATCATCATTGATTTATAGGTGTTGCTATATTACTTTTTATTGACTGAAAAGAAAGGGTGCTGATGGTATTGATTTTCTATCATGCCATCTTTTATGGTCCATCTAATGTCCTCGTTTTATTTTACACACCCTGACTATCCGGTTACCACTAGTGAACACTCAGAATAAATTTGGCTCGTTTAATTTTCCTTCTTTATGATTATATTTCACTCTATTAATGTACATTTACAAAATCAACTTTCTCTGCTCAAAGCTGGGTGAGTTTATATGAATAGTATGTAAATAACAGATGGTCAGATACTTTATACTTTTAGTTTAATAAGTGTTGTGAATGTTTGATTTAGGGCTTTGTTTCCATATTCAGTTTGTTTTATCACTACAGAATATTGGCAAACCAGAAACAATTGCACCAATCTTTCCTACTGTACTGTAAATGTTGTATTAATGAGCAAAAAGATTGTGTTTGATGGGTGATGTGAGTTGATTATAGACAGTGAATGTGAATGATATATATATTTCGTATTACAATCATTTACTTTAGATGAATTGTATAAACACTACACAACAATAATGCTAATGTTATCTAGGATTTGGTGGAAACATAAAAATCTGGATTATTGGATGGAAACATGACAATCCGGACTGGTAGATGAATGCATGACAATTGGGATTGGTGGCTAGACTCATACTGATTCAGAAATTTAATCAATACTCTGTGGATCATCTCTACTTTTATTAAGTACAATAATACTGTGATCCTGGGGACTTGGTGTACGTGACTCTCCAATCTTGCTTCACTAACTACAAAATTACATGTAAAACCTACAAATGTGTAGGATGCTACTGTTCTCTACAGTCCAGATGTTGCCTAGAGTTTCCTCTGGGATTTACACTCTAACTTCTTACTTTCTCTTAATCAAATATTTCATATTTAGTTACACATCAGTCACATTCCTACAGATATGCATTATAAAATAATATTCCTGGAGATCTTTTTCAAGTTAAAATCCCTAACTGTCACTCTATCTCACAAAATGAATAATAAATACCATACTAGGTTTTTCAGATTTTGACTAAAAAAATACATTGCATATCAGGAGGGTGCTTAAAAATGTCATTCACTTATGAATTTGCAAACTATATACATAATTATTTCAATTAAAAACCTTTTTGAATTTGATTTGACGATTTCTCATATTAGACACTGCCCTGTACAGCAGACATGCACAGTGAATATTTGAATTGTGTGCCATGGAATAACCAACAATGTGGACAAATTTACTAACATGTGTAAGACCTAGAGTCACCCTAAGACCCACTGTCAATAAATGCTAAGTGTCTAATACTGGATGTAAACATCCCATGCAGTGCCACTAACTGTCACATCAGTACTAAATAGCTACATGTACAAACCTTCCACCTTTGGTGAAGGTCTATGCATGTACATAAGTTTCACCTTTGGTGAGGGTCTATGCATGTACATACCTTCTACCTTTGGTGAGGGTCTATGCATGTACAAACCACCCTTGATTCGGGATGATTTGAACTGTCTCCCAACAAAGAGTAAATGTTGCATTGTTCATTTCTTATCACTACAACTTTGAACTGGTTTAATTACCAATAAAACATTAAGATTTTCCCCAACCCTACCATCTACCCTCCTCCAAACCCACCATCTACCCTCCTCCAAACCCACCATCTACCCTCCCCCAACCCCACCATCTACCCTCCTCCAACCCCACCGTCTACCCTCCCCCAACCCCACCATCTACCCTCCTCCAAACCCACCATCTACCCTCCCCCAACCCCACCATCTACCCTCCTCCAACCCCACCATCTACCCTCCCCCAACCCCACCATCTACCCTCCTCCAACCCCACCATCTCTCACATATTAGCATGTGATGACATCCAAAGTGGGTCAAATCTAAATTTCAAAATTATTACAGACTCTGACCATCTACCCACCCCCAGCCCCCAACCCCCCCCCCCCCCTCACACATATTAACATGTGTTGACATCACACACATGCCAATCACTGCCTGAAGTTCACAGTTCATCACACTTCGACCCTTGCCATCTCTAGTAACAAAGTGAGTCAAATTCAAATTTCAAAAGCCATGACACGTCAACCAGACTTGGACTATCTGCTGCTCATACAGGTCTCATTAATTCAACACTTTACACCTCCGTTCCCTGACAGCCACAGATCAGATTTCACATCATTGGCCAATCCAGGCCAGCAACTATCGATATTAGAGCTTCATTTTTGAATAAATACACTGTGTAAGCAGTCAGTGGGCTGTGGCTGTAAACCGATCTAGACTAGGGGAAGTCAGAACACAATGAAAACAGGTAAATCACTCAACCATTCATGCATTTACTATGCTACACTAAGAAACAAAAACTTTACTCTTGATAAACTATTGCTTGCAGGAAAATCATTAAATCTCAGAATGCTAATGTGAGATAGTTTTCAAGTACTTTTTACTATTTTTGTTCTTACAATATTTCTAGTAATATTAACGTCCAGGTAAAGCTAACATTTACTTAAAATGAAAGCTTCCATAAAATTTCTACCAAAAATTTCCAAACGACATGAGATTATCCTCGACAAAAAGAAATTTTTTGAAACTTTTGTTCAGACTAACTTTTGGCCAATATGTCATTACCTACTTTCCCTGTAAACTGGAAGGATTATTTCAGCTATTCTAAGTACCATGTTGATTTTTAATTTTCACTTGCTTTCAAGCGAAAATTCAAAAAGTAAAAATAGCAGTTAGGATAGCTGAAATAGTTTAGTAATTTTAGTCCTTTAAAACTAGTACAGGTGGGCTAACCTGCACCTTTGTACATACACTGCATTTCTCAACCCTTCAAAAATCAAGCTGCCTCCCCTGTAGTACAAATTGGTTTCTCCCACACCTATATGAAGCCTGTCTGTTTCAGTACACTATATTTTCATCCTGTGTGGTAATATACATCAGACAAATTTCACAAAACATTCACTTTGTTATGTTGAAGCAATGAACTCACTAATAAATTAATGGCATATATTCCATGGACATAATAAACACACTTGTAACAGTCCAAACTTGTAAATATCATTTGACCACAACACAAATAAATGATTCCACCTGTATGCTGACTTAATAATATTTTACACCATCCAACTCTGTAAATATTTAATTTTTGATGTTTATACTATTAATAGTGTCCCCTATCAAGCTAATGTGTCTAACTAGACTATAAACAGACAAGTATTAATAGCATTGACAGGTGGACATATACCACAAAATGATCATTGTGTTCTGGTACTTTGTACCAATACTTTCTTGAAAATAAATACTTTTAAGATATTTCACAACATTCCAAATAGCAGTCTCTCCATTTCAGTTAGATCTACTTTAGTACCAGTGTTTTAATTAAGGGTGGTTAGTAGGTCAAATTTACCTAAGTTAACCTGGTTTTCTTACCAGTGTGTAATCAAGATTGGTAAGTAGATACATGTATATACTGTATGTAAGTTCCCCAGGTATTTTACAAGGGTTTCCAATAAAAATTATGGTACAGTCAGGTATTGAAATCACTGCAATTTTCTATGTTACATTTACTCTTCTCTGATACTGGGAATCTTAAAACATAACAAAAGTATTGTGGATGACAAAATATACTTGCAGAGCAAATAACTATGATAAGTATACCAGTGGCTACATTTTAACATCTTCTGCGCATAAAGGGGCGTTCCACTGACATTTCACCTAAGATTCACATAAAAATCATATTACTACCACTTCTATTGCATTATCCTTTCTTTTTCACCCATAATCTGACCTTTGACCTTCAAGACTATCAAATGTTTATTTATTGTTATTGATCTATGGGTTCCTTTCAATTGAAATGCTACAACACATTCTCCAAGATGACCTCATGACCTTTGCCCCCTCCCAGGTCACGGCAAAAAGATAATTACCAACTATTATCATTTTAAGAGGGTTTTGACTACAGTATCTTCAGTATGCCATGTCCTTCATTACTGACACTATTTCTGAGCCTTTGTGTTGAGTTCTAATGCCATAAAATACACGTATGCCAGGTCAGACTGATGTACAGTTCTAGCGTGACACAAGAAGTGGAATTATTGGTATTCAGACATAGCTATCCTTGAGTTTCACCCCTTGTCAACCATGGAATGCAAACACTTTAGACTGAATTATGTCAATGAGCTCTTCACCCTACACACTACACAACACAAAACACACACAAATTTCATAAACTTGGTCAGACTTTAAGACTAACAAAAATTCTCTTGAAGTGAAACATTATCATCCCAGCAACAATGGAAGGCTGAAAAGTTTATTATCTGATAGGTTTTAAATTTTCACCAGTGTGATGACGAAGTTTTGCTAATTTTCACACAATTTTCAGTCATTTTGTTAAAATTGAATTATTACAGTTTATGTTTTACCTTCTTTTTTAACCAGTAAGGAACACAGAGTTTTGTAGAGAATGGAACAACTGTTGTATTGATCTCATGGTACAACATCGTTTAAAATGACAGTTTTGATGAAACCGATGTAGACATCCAATTTGTCTCAACCTAATTCACTTTCATGAAACTGTAAAGCCTACAGACAAATGATGTATACTATCTACAAATCCAATCTCCTGATTCACTATATTTCTCTTTCGCCAAGCAGCAAAGCCATACCCCGTGGCGAAAGAAATCTGCATCCTAACTCAGTATTGGTAAATAAGCCCACTCTTTTTAGAAAGACAACGTTAAATGAAGATTTTGAAACAACAAAAAAACATAATTCTTTCATTTAGTTGCAGTATATTATTTCATTGTACTGAATGTGTGCTATGTGAACTGTTTAACTTCACAGTTGTTTTCACAAATACTCACGGATTCCGAACACTGTTTTACTTGGCTCAAGGAATGTTTTCATTGAAAATGAGAAAATAAGAGAAAAGATTTTAGAAACATTAGATTGCTATGCAAGTGTTGCCGATATCAGCTAGATACACCTTTTATCAACTATTTTCACATTTCTGTTTAATCCTACGAGAATTAACACATTACACTTTACATCATACAAATATACTAAAACCGGTGTTACTCCAAAATCAAAATTTATCCAGCAAGTCATAACATGATATCCTATATCCGCTGTCAATTTAGTTCATTTTAATGACGAATTTTACGTAACAAATAATTTCAGTAATGTGTTTAATTTAAACTAGCTATTCAATTTTGTATAAAAGATTGCAAAACATTTATGTCAAAATATTTAACGTATGTACAATGTAACCAACAGAAACATAAAATAAAATCAATTACATGCATTGCAGAGAAAACTAGTTTTTTTATGTTACATCCTATTAAAAGAAAACAGCATCCACCATAGATTTTGTCAAAATGACCACAACTGAAGACACAAAGACAATATCCCCTACAATATCCCCTGCCCCACTCTATCCAAAAGTAGATGGTGGCAATTTTGACATTTTTAAGGTTAATATCTGACAGAATTTCACATTCATTATTTCGTTTCCATCAAGAAGTAGCTAGACATCACTAAACTGAAACTGTTCTGTACTTCTGAATACCTTGTTCTTGAAAAGGACAATACAGAGGTAATGTCCACTATAACTTATAAAGCTAAAATGAAGAATTTCAGAGGACAACATAAATTTTCATGATATATACAACAAACTGTATTAAATTTATTCATAAAGTAGGATGCAAATTGGAGGAAAGAATGTGCAATAAATAATCATCCTGCATACATTTTACTAAAGGGAAATAATAGTAAGAATGCAGACTTTTATGAAAATCCGTTCCAAGGTAAAGTATTCCTCTGGGAAGTGATTCTAAGGAGAGCATTTTCAATGAACTGCATTTTACTAGACGACTAGTAAAAGACAAAAAAATTGTTGATAAAAAAGAGCTCCCAATTCCAACAAATGACATGCAATGTGAAGTAGTGTGGGCAACAATAGCTGACATTTTTAGCAAGCTCACATTCGGCCTTCAGCAGTCACTTGTTTCACCTATGGCATTCTGCCAACAACAAAACATGACTGCCGCTCTCATGTAAGCCACAAAGTTCAGCAAAAACAAGTATGTAAATACAGCTCCTATAATTAGAATGTATCTGCAAAGTGTGAAGTGTATAGCTGGGGAGTTGATAGCACTACTACTCTCACTAGATAAGATGTGATCATTTGAATGTATCCATGGATGGTTTCCTAGCAACCATATCTTTTAGACACTGCAAGGCAACACTGGTTGGAATTTTATCACTGCATTTTTACTACAACTCACATACAGCATCTACAGGCTGTTATCATTGAGATTGGTGAATCACCAACACCATATAGACACCCACGATTATGCCACTACAATTTGACTAAAATCAGTGTCTTGCATCAATTTATCTTGAACCGTAATTTCTTGACTTTCATGAAAATCTACCTTGAATGTTTCCTCTATCCATCCTATCATCATAAACCACCAGAACACCATCCCATCACCTCACCTCAACCTCTAGAAATCCCCCTCTATTCAATTTTGAGTTACTGTCATCAGTAGCTTCCCCTCACTACAGAATTCATTCCAGCTTTTCTTTACCCATCATATCCTTGTAAGACACCAAACATACCTGAATTTCAAGGATCAAACATTGTTCCATATTACTCCTATCTGAATGACCGAACTGACTTGAGGTGTTGTGTCTTATGAGTCACTGTTTCATGGTATTCACCGCAAAACATACTTCCATTCCATGAAAAAAACTTAGTGGAGTAAACAGAAGGTGAACATGAAAACTTATAGTTATACATGTACTTGCTTATTGTAGTATGAATATTGACAGCTTTTTTGTAAACTGTGCAAAGGCAAGCACAAACTGTGTATTTTGACTCCATTGTTACACCTTTATTCATGTAACCCCCCCCCCCCCCCCAACATGTATGCTACGATTTTGTTTTGATTTATACATTTAAATTTTATACTCTTCAATTGTTGAAATTTGTTTTTCCTTTTTTGAATAAGCAATATTGGTATACTGTACATTAAGTTTATGGTTTCTAATATTGTGGTTTTCAAACTGTACTGTACATACAGTATAGTTTCACTGTTTAACCATTGCATAATACATACTTGACTGTTTCCATTAGCTGCTACTCCATTAACAAACTTGGTTTTCATTAAATGATCAATACATCAGGTCTTCTAAATTACAACAATTCTATATAGGCAATACACTTGAATTTGTTGAAATGGCAGCAGAGGTGTTAGCAATGATCACTCCAAATGTAATAAACACTTCATTCTTTACATGGACATTTTGGACTTAATTTGATTTCCCCTATTATCTTCTAATTAACCTTATCTGATTAACTGCTTGTTATGACTACATATAAAAAGAAATTCCACTCTTAACTTAAACTCCATTCATAATTAAATCAAATTTATTAATTTGAGTAATTTTTTAATAACATTTGTTAATAACTCCATTACATTAAAACAGTCAATTTTAGTTCACAAAACGTGCTTGTCTCAGAAAGAAAGACATTGTTTTGTACCAGTACAATGTTTAAACATTGTACCTTTTAGTTGAATAAACCGTGTACTCATTAAAACTGTGATTTGCCAGGTGTAGACTACATAGTTCTTGTTCTAAAAGAAGATTGTGTCATTCAATCAATTTTTATCCACATGAGTTGTTTCAGCCCCCTATGAGTATCAGACTGTGTGTTCACTCACTCACCACTAATTCATACAGACTGCCCAAATTCTTCAATACTAAGTTATGCTTTATTAAGTTACTGCACCCAAATTCTCTCTAGTTTTAGTTACTGTGCCAAATGTCTCTCTACTGTTCTAGTCACATAAGTATGTAAATCTTTAGTTTCACTTGTAAATAGCTTAACACACTCAACACAGCTGTATCACGTAAAGGAATCTCATTTTTAATCTATGCTAGGGATTATTTTGATCTGCCTTTTCAAAAGTGAGAGATTTTCTCTTAATAAGCTTGTTTTATATTCCTTGGTCACTTCTCTGGCTTTTTTTCTTCCAGCACCGCTTTGATCTCATCAGACACGGTGCAAATTTGATTTCACTGGAGATGGAGTATGTGCCAGACAACGTCAAAAGACAGATTATGGCCCGAACCAAATGCGAATTATCTAAAATTGATGGTAGGATGTGTATTTGACAGAGCAAAATTTGATTTGCTGGACTGAATACATTCATCAAAAGGACCTAAGTTGTTCTCAGTGGTGCTGTCACAGGAGAAGAATGTAATCTTCCATATACATTTATATATTATTTAACATGTAAAATCATTTCATTGGATTGAAACCCAAATCTTCACACTCCTGAGATTAATTGGAGCTGTGATCACCACATGACCTGACATGTTTCCGTAAGAGACTAAACTACGGTATCGGCAACATCAAACTGGCAGCTGGAATGCTAGTCTGCCATTACTGTCCAGACAATGGAAGATTCAGGAAATACACTATGATGGGAATCATGGAAAGTTTCACCCTATTTCCTTCATTTTTACGCTGTATTGGGTTTTGGATTGACATGTGTAGCTTGGTTAATAACTTACATTTGTCATGAGAGAGTGCGGCTGCCATTATTGTGAAATAAATGCATTAGAGAAATTAGTGGGTCTCCCAAATTCTTGTATAAAATTTGGATGGTTGCCATGGAAATCCTTCACATTGGTGTGATCTGTTTGTGAAAGTAGACTCACCTGGGCCAATCTCAGTCATAAACAGGATTTTAGTTTGACAGTACACAACAACCATCTTTCACCCATAAAAAATGTCAATTTCCAAATGTTTGATCATACGAAACATCACAATCACACACTGTGAACTATTTTAGTCACTTTTACCACAGACTTTAGTTTTCACAACTTTTTTTTTTCCACTCACTGTAAATTCAGAAGTGAAGCAGACTGGCAGATTTGACTGGTATTGTTTGTCATAGTGTTTATCACAGAGTGAGAGTACATACTGTAATTTACTTAGAATGCCTATGCATATTCAATGCAGATCAATCACTAACAGATGTAGGGGATATGAATGACAAGATCTATTGATTCTTAGGTTTATCCTAATCTGTGAACTTCTACTGGTTGCTGGCCCTATTTATCTTTCTGCTTACACCTTGATACTTGAGTCTCATTGTACCTCTGATTCTTAGTCAATATTAGCCAGTGCAAACAGCTCCTCAATGCTACCCTTTACTTGCTATGATTTGAAATACTTGACAAGGTATATTGCTTTCACTTGTGGCACCAGGACTCTACTGTGCTGTCACGTCTGATGATAACACACTATGACACTGTGATGAGTCTGACTCATTTGAATGAGACTGATGACAGTATAGTTGAAGACAACGACAGAGTATTTCCAAGGGCTAGCATTACTTATTTCTTGCCTCCAGCCACATGTGTATTGAAGCTACGTTTCTACACAGCAGTGAGTATGTATACCCCACTGTTATTACTGTACTGATCTACACAGCCAATGGCTATATGCTTAGAAAGTATCCTAGTACTAGTTTTAATAGTGAATTGAAAATAACATCAGTGAAGGATATACTCTTTACAAAAGAAAACACGACAGAATTAAAACACCTATCTATATGTTCCACTACCTTTTCATCGGATATTTTTTTTAATCTTAATTTTTGTTTTTCTGTGTGAATGTGTAATGACATCAGAATAACACAAACAATAATACACACTGGCCCCAATAATATACCTTCAAAACAATGGAGACAAGTAAAGTTGTTTTTCAACGCATATTCCTTTTTTGCTCTCCCATTTTCCTTTTTTTCTTACCTGCCATTGTATTCTGAACTGTGCATGGCAGTAGTGGTCCTTTCAAACGAAGCAAAAAAAACATTAAAACTTCTGTTGTGTTTCTTTAAAAGTAATTAAAAAATTATCTCCATTCCATCCCCACAATATTTTTCTTTTTTCGTTAAAAATTTTCAGTGTGACCACTAACCTTATCAAATCTGACTAGTATAAAGTAGTTTTGGTTGTTTATTACTATTAGGAAAAGAACATAGCAGAACAGACTTGGGACAGACGAAAAGGAACCTCATGCAAATGTTGATATCTTGGCCTCCCTATGTATACAACATATATTCATCTATTGCATTTTGTTTTAAAAGATGCCCACTAGCATAAGACAATGGAGACACACCTGTACCTGTACAATTTACATAATCTGTTTGGAAAACATCTATCTAAACAATACATCTACTTATAATGATGTCATCATTGTTTAATAAGTTCACACCATTTCTGACTTTACTTTCAGTACTGGCAAAAGTTGGAAATCAATTTATCTGGAAGAACTGACTGAACAGAGAGTTTTTATTGTAACTACTTCTAGCTACTTTGTGATGTTCTCACAAGAACTGAACACAAAGTACATGTGTACCGACACAAAATGAAACCCAAGGCTTGGCCTGTCCATATTCAGTATATAACTGCATTGACATCTGTCATGTGTCCTCCTTCAATGAAATATACTAGTATTTACTATTACTAACAATGCTTATATTATTCTTTTTCTGAATCACTGGACACCATAACAACGATATCAAAATATTTTAAAGTTAAATATAATGTACAATGTACAACTTTTTTGAATGTATTGGAAACAGTCATAATAATAGTTTAATTGCAGTGGTGCTCAATTCCGATACAATCCTCTATTCGGGGATTCATAAATTGTATAGAGATTTGTTGTATTTTTTAAAGGCTTTTATTTGTTCATGTGTGTATTTGTCAGTTTGTCTTTTTAAAGTCTTACTTGTTTTAAAATGCTGTTTTTTATGTATAGTTATTATCTATGGGATGTTTATGAGCGTTTTTGCATTCTTTTCTCTCTCGAAATAAAGTTTAATAATAATAATAAAATAAACTATTTTAAAATGAGAGAGACTTTCCACATTTTTTCTGCATTTGTAAACAGAATTAAACACTTAATAACTGCCAGTCTCTGTCTGAATAATTTCAAATATTGGTTTATTTCATTTGGACTTCGTCATCATTCCTGGTTATTTGTATTGTCCTCTGACCTAGTCTTTGTGTTTCTGTTAGGTCCCAAATGAGGGAATTAATTTTATAATCATAAAATACTTGTACTGTCAACATTCATGAATGAAAAGTCATAGATGTATACATATACATATACTAGTGTATTGTACTAATAATAGCCCTTAGAACTTGAGCCAAGAATGTAAAATGACTACTTCTGAGGTTAGCAAGGACTGAGGACAGAGAAGTCTTGTATATCAACACCTCCAAGTTTCATTGACTATTAAAAATCTATGTAATTGATATGTGTAGAAATACCTTAAATTCATCATCATTTTTACAGCTAGCTACATTACTACACCATGATCAGTTTAAATGACAAGATCTACTTCTACTCTTGACACAAATACATTTTACACATTCACACTACGTCTGTGTTTTTTTCCTTTCACAATGGAAATGAAAATGGGCACCACTATTTACTGTTATGTCAAAGCCTGTGATAGGCATTTCAGCATGTTGTTTAACAATTACAACTGTACACATAATGGACCCCAAATGAAAGCCTTTTGTTGTAGTTCAAAAAGTGGTCTTATACTGGGGGTATTAACACTGTCGTTACTAAAACCCCCTAACGCTTCGCTCCTCCTTCAAAACAACTGAAATAACTTCCTGTACTTTTTCTTACTTGCTCACTTGTCTACTATTTACCCATATATCCATTGCCATTTTTTTATCATTTTCAATGTAAGTGCCTTGTCAATTTCCATAACTGAAAGTATTGTAATAATTTAGCACCTTTCCTTACAAAAAGTCTTGTTATTACTCTCTCGGCTTTCTTGCTTTCAAAACTGGTAGTTACCATATTCACCTTTCACTCACTATCATAATTATTTACCCTCAATTTCTGTTCAATTTCCCTCAGTCTACTGTAATTAAAATCATCAAATTCTGCCAATCTTCATTCACTGAAACCATGTTGGGGTCAGGGGTCATCTTGGCAATGTTCTATTAACTTCTAGTAGTTCTACTGCTGAAAGTACAATCAATGGTGATAACTACGAATTCATTAAAAGTCGTTTTTGTTGAATTGTAAATTCTGATTCTAGAGGCTGTGTATAATTCTTAGCTAGCCATACTTGGTGTCTGTTTCTGTAATCAGATCCCTCAAGGCAGTAGAGAAACTCTTTCCCATCCAAATCTTGTTTTCTCATCAATTCAATTTCACTATGCCGACTATCAGATGTGCTGGCATTCTGAACCATAGGGGTGATGGCTTGGGTTGAGTTCAAAAGGAAACAGTCAAATATTTCCCCCTATCAACTAATTTTGTTGTTCAAAGTGCGGTATGAGTGCCACTCACACACAATAACAGGGGTCACTTCGAAAATTCACTCCAAGAACAACACAGAAAGTAAACAGGGCATTTTTCAATGGCGGTTGAGCATATCTTTTCACTGTGTGCAAGAGTGGATGTGGACGCAACAGAGCGACTGAGCTGAGGTAATCAGTCAGTCAGTAGCTGCCATTTGCATGGAAATCTCCCTCTCATTCTTTCTTTGAACACACTGATCAAATTCATTTGGGCTCATTATTAGACAGTCCATTGTCCTCCATGGAAACTTTGCACACTGAAAGAACTACTCATGCATACCCTGATGTGTATTGGTTAAATGTTGTCGAAAACAACTTTGCTCTCTTTCCTAAAGCCTTCTCTCTATACCTGCTACAGTTTTAATCTCTGACCAAGTGTGCATCGCTTGGCTCCTACCGATTTTCAATGCATGGTGATTCTTTCACTACAAATAGACACTGTAATCATGTCCCCAAGCGATAATACAATACTTTACCACACTATACCAGAATAAATTTTTAATTCTCTTCTTTGGACAATGTTACCACTTCATTTGCAAAAAGTATTTTGACAGAGTTACCCAGACCACTTCTCTCTGTGTAGACAGTTTTTGACAAGGAGGTTGGTTCTAAGAGTAACAAATAAAAGAACTACTAAATCCTTGCATGTTACAAAATCCCATCTTTACATTTTCAAACATTTTTTATCCCCCAGACTTGCCACACCTCTAGCAATAGTCCTTTCAAACCAGGTAATGTCTACGGCCTTACCTTGGTTTTAGTCAGTTATGTGGAATAGAGGAAATTCTAAACCTGTAATCATTCATTCCGAAATTGTGATCGCTAAAATATGAAAGCATACAACTTTAATTTGACATTGATGAAAATAAAGTGCCTGCAACAAACCTGTATTTCCAAGTAGATTATTCTCTGCATCCCTTTTGCAACATAGTTACGAAATCACATCAGAAGTAAACGTGAAAATCATAAAGCACGTTAAATATTACGTCATCGACACAAAACAATTTAGTTTATGGGCATCACGTTGCGCTGTCGAAAGTTTTGACAGTTTGGGTTGAAATGTGTGAGACAATAAAAGTGACCGCACAATAGACGTTAATACTATCGTCAAATACGCTAGCCGGGGCATTGTTACAATATGGTACGAAAAATACTGGTCGTACATCGGAATTTCTTCACAACAGCAAAACACGGGATAACGATCATCATTGCCGTGATTTCACATACACATTCCATTAAAATCAACCGCAACTGTTATCGCCAAGTTTGACTTCTATGGCGTATGATATTGATCGGGCCGACAGAACGAGGCCCCTGTTTACCATCAAACCATAGCGCAGCATGTTATAAACTTTGACAGACCTGAGACTTGGGAGATATACACAGCTCTTACTTTCTAGCACCAACCACTCACTTTACATGGACGCTATCTCCCCTAAACAACTTCCCTTCACTTGCAACCACACAAATAACGGTCATCGTCGATCTAATGTCATGTTTTGGGTTTAAAAAATCAAAGGGGTGTCTGTATTCGAGTAGTGGATGGGGTGAATAGATCATTACAGTTAAAAGTTTTGATAGCTGTGGTGGTCATGTCGTTTTCTTCGTGTTCGTATCAAGCAAGTAAATCACTTACCCCAGCAGAATACCAAAAACAGTAGCCACGATCTCCCTCGACAACACCAAAATACCCTCCATGTCATTCTAGATGGGTCAGACATTACCTGCCTGTCACATACGGGGGAAGCAGCGAACGTACAAAGGTATAAAAACCTTCTGTTTTTCAGCACGATGTGTGTCTTTGAATGGCTGTATGCACCCGTGGAGTATCAAGTGTCCCACTCACTAAACTTGTTTCCCTGCTAAACTCATTCCTATGCAAATATATATTCATATGCAAATGAACTTCAACCTCGTACAAAACAAGGCCGTTTTCTATTCAGCGCCGGTTTCAGTCTATGTGCCACCGAGAAAACTAATCAAGTTTCGTTTGATTGGCGACTGGAGGTCTGTCTTACTACAGAAATTCAAAGTAACAGTCACCTTCTGCGACGAAGGTTTTCATTTTCCTGACAAAGATAAGCGATATGTTATCTTTAGCTGTCGTAGCCCATCGGTTGAATGAGGGCGCTCGAGTCATTCCTTGAAGATTTGGGAAGGGCGTTTTTCGCGTTTCGAGGCGGTACTACCGGTAGAGGTTAGGTGCGGCTGCTCATCTTATCATGCTCTCAATAATAACTTCTTGCGTGGATTTGGAATTTGTCCGATTCCTTGTGACATCATTCAGAATCAAAACTTGCTTTTCATGTGACATCATTTTCTATGAAAATAAAAACTAGCTTTCTCTACTAAAGCTTGTAGTATTTAAATATCTTTGATACTATTTAATACCGCTTCGTTACATAAGCTAATACTGGTAAAGTCTATTGACAATGACACCAAGACCTAGTCCTGCTTGCAGTCGGAGTATTAAAGTCGAGATTCGATTCTGACACTGTCCCTCTCCTTTGTCTCCGGTGTTCAGGGACATTGTCGGAATCAGTCCCATATTAATTATAAGCTTACTCCCGTCTACGAGTCTGCAAGCGCTGGCAGGATTGTCCGTACCTAGCTAGCACAGCATTCATCGACAAGTACAAATCGCAAAAGGCGATTACATTTTCGTTCGATTAAAATAGTCATTACACTTGTCAAAAAGTTATTAAAAACAGTACTTGAGCCTTCCGAGTAAGTACAATGGGAAAGGGATCTAAAAATAGTTGTCTGCCAACTAATCTAGTCCAACCCCGCCAATACATATGATGGTAATCAGAATACAAATATTATCTGAACATTTTCACCGGTTCGGTTGGATTTCTAACATTTTAAATGTCAATGGCGGTATCAAAAATGTTTTGTTCATTGAAATATTTGAACGGGGGAGACTATGTTTTAGAAAAAGGAAATTGAGGGGGAGGGGTACTTTTTAGCATAACGAACGTGGGGAGGGTCACATTTTATGCCACGACCGGGCTTGATTTCCTCCGGCCCTCCCCTTGTAATTATTGAACTTGCCGAAGGATCGAGTGAACGAGCAGAATATACGGGGGGTGAGGAGAAACTTGGGGGGGGGGGGGTCATGAAAAATGGGGATGAGGAGAGGGAGGGTGGAGGCTTGAAAATTCTGATGGTCTGAAGAGGTGCGAAATATTTAGCTCATGATTTAAACCTTAGGAGTCTATTTGTAGTGAAGGCTTCGCTTCTTATGTACGATTAGTCCTGCTTACATACGGTACAAGAGTCTATATTACTGACTTGGAAATAGGGGGGACAAATGTCAGATTACTCCGTATGCAAGCAGGACTAGACTAATGGACGCTGAACAGAAGTCACTTGCCATTTATTTTTACATGTAGTGTACCATACAATTGTTCATCTCCTGAATGTAGGAGGGGCTACCATCATAATCACACATTTAAAAGAGCGAGGGCTGAGAAAGTTCTTGTGTTGATTTCGAGGGAACATTAATGTTTTTCAGATGCGCCATTCAAGAGGTAGGGGTGCGTTCCCCTCAGACCACTAGTGAGCGATGCACGGTGAAGCCTTGGGTAGGTACTAGATGTCCCCGTAGAGGGCGCGTGTGCCATACATTTTACTTGGTATTGCTCTACTTCTAGTTCTTCTTTGTTTCATCTTGGACATTAGGTTTTAACAGTTTTCAAGGTCTCTCTGTTTTATCTTGAACACTTTTACTGTTAAACCCTTCATGATGCGCTTATTCTTTTTTTAGTTTCGTAAAGGGCATTGAGGCTGTTGCGTAATGCGCTGATAAGAATTTATTATTATCATTATTAGGCATTACTACATTATCATACCCAAACAGAAATGCACCATGAGTATAATAATTACCAAAATCTTTGTTTAGCCTTTGATTATTTGTCGTTTTCCCTGTGACTAGACCCATATTCAATCGGGCAAAGAAGGTCCCAGAGCCAAAGGGCGCCCCCTCTGTCGTGAAAGACAATCAACATAATTTGCGTTCATAATAAGTTTCGTTCATACAGTGCCTACAAACATTCACTGGAACCAGAAAACTACATAACAGTTATCAAGTGTAGACAACACATCAAAACATTAGCAAACTTCAGGATAAGGTGCAATAGTCTTGCAATTGACTGAGAGGGGACACTACACACAACCCAAAGCGTCAATAGACTACATTGTATGTAAAATTTGTAATGCATAGATGACGAAGAACATCAGTTGATACACTGCAAACTCTATACAAAACATAAAGATAAGTTATTTAGTGTTGTTTATAATATAAATTCAGAATTAAATAGTATAGAAAAGAAAGAACAATTAAAATTCATGATGCAATCAAAACAAAAAGATATCCAATTTACAACTATCTAATCATTGACAAGAAAGTTTTACAATATATACTTCTAACATGAGCCTATTTCATTGTTGTCCATAGTGTTCTTAAAACCAGTCACTGAGTCACATTTCATGGTCCTCTCTCTCTTTATGTTGTCACTTGAATTTCTTCTTCAGTAAACAATGTGAATCATCATTCTAAACCTTACCAGTGCACACCGTGGTTGCGCGTCCCATTGTTGTTCTCACGTGTCTCATCATGCACAACGTGGGTGGTCTACGTCTGCACGCGCAAAAATTCACATTTCTGTCGAACCGAGCACTCAGAGGAGTTCGTGACATTTTACTAATTTCAAAATATCCTATCATTTGGTGTGAAAATTTGAAGACAGACTCATAACGTTTTTATGACTTGAATATATTTCTCCTACCTGTATCTGAAAAAAGTCTCATAGTAGAGTGCACTGATACATGATAAATAGTTGTAGGATTCGTCTGATATTTTCAGTAGGAAAACAACAATCTAAAACAATTAACGTGTATCCTTCTTGTAAAATACATACATACATACATACATACATACATACATACATACATACATACATACATACATACATACATACATACATACATACATACATACATACATACATACACACACAGACAGACAGACAGACAGACAGACAGACAGACAGACAGACAGACAGACAGACAGACAGACAGACAGACAGACAGACAGACAGACAGACAGACAGACAGACAGACAGACAGACAGACAGACAGACAGACAGACAGACAACGTATCAACACTGACAAACATCATAACAGATATCTACAGCACGGTAAATTTTACAAGGTATTATAAAACGGTCACCATGCGTAGTAGTAGTACTCACGCTTTATTGATCTCGTTAGTCGGTAGTAACCACCCAGGGGTACAGTGCCCATTATGCAAATAGGAAAACATATTGTATGATCTTTTGTTGCATATAGAAACATATGATATTGATGTGTAATTACTCTGTCGTTCAATGTTTGTCAGTGTTTCGATATTTTTTATTTTTTTATTGTTTATCTGTCTCCTTAATAAATGAGCTAAATAAAACCTGAGCACACCTGTGATAAATACCCATTAAAAGTACATTGTTCGAAATGTCTCTTTACTTACCTGGGGTTTTTTATAAACGGCACTTCAAATATCTGAATTCCTTCTGCATTGTTTGCGTTAGAAATATGTGACATTGGTTGCCACATTGTCAAATTTTAAAAATGTCATCTGTTTGTGATACAAAAGGTAGTATCTAGCTGAAAATGATGAACTCTGATATAGTTGCTGGCAAAATAACAAAGAAATAAAAGAGGAAGAATTTCAAAATAACGGGGAAAAGTTCTCTGTGTCGTTTTTTTAAAGAAACATGAGGGATCTAAAGTAACAGCAGATCATCTAAGCTCTGATGAAGCGGCTTAATATTCACATTTTTAACTTGCGCCCCCATGTGCTAAAGTATACGCGTTTGACCGGATGAACGGCTAATATTTATGTAAGGGCGCTCACAATTGGACAATAGCACATTGAGAAACTTCAAAAGCCAATCAAATTATCCGTTACAGTATTTGTTTGGTATGTTAAACTGAAAGGCACTGTCTTATTTTTGGTTGTAAACTATGAAAGGCTAGTACACGAAGTACATATGTTATCTACAATCAGTACGTTGGTTTGCAAAAACTCATTTAGACCCGAATCGATGAGGATTTGCCCTCCAGATATAATTATATGATCTTGCACACTGGTGAAACCCTGGTTGATCACGTGACGACTTCCAGGAACCAGGAAGTAAAGTTAGTCTATTTACATGGCTCGAACTCGTCGAAGGGTGTGAACTCGCTAAAAGGTAGCATGTAAGCTATCATCTTTAACTTGAACCACTGTTGACAGACAGCGTTTATAAGATGAACGTGTACTTGAAACTACCCACGATCATTGTTTAAATAAGGAAATTTTCGCGGTGAAGTTCCGTTTTTCGAGAACTTGTAGTACCAAACTCAACAGGATCTGTAACTACATACAATCATTTCAGAAGGATAGACTTCCGCCTTTCCGACGAAAATGGCAGTCTCGGTAAGTTAAGTGTTCTGTCGCTTTTATCAGTAAATATGACGATTTGTCAAGATGATTGGCATGTAGTATATCCTTTGAGATGCCGAAACAATTCATAACTTCTACAAAACAGTTTAGCCAGAGACTGACGACATCATAAGTAAGTAGTGGATCCTCCGTAACGTAACGTAACGTAACGTTGATTTGTGAGAGGGATATATTCACGCTGAGCCCAGTGCACATTTTTCATTTTTCATCGTTTTTTCTTCGTTAAATATGGCCCCTGGAATGTTCTTCGTTGTGTTAAAAGTATTCGTGTAAGTACGGTAAAATATATTCTACCGACAAGTGCTTCGATTATGTTATGTTTTTTCTTAGTCAGGGATAATGGTCAAATTGATCCAAATTTACATTATATTTATATTGGGACACTTTCATAGGCAGACACTGATGTTTTATTTTTCCTTGTTCAAAATGACATGATTACACTTTAAGATACATTGAACCAGGAAACCCCTGTCATATTGTAAA
Source organism: Glandiceps talaboti (assembly GCF_964340395.1). Classification (NCBI taxonomy): domain Eukaryota; kingdom Metazoa; phylum Hemichordata; class Enteropneusta; family Spengelidae; genus Glandiceps; species Glandiceps talaboti. The sequence continues at coordinate 26,179,386 of NC_135554.1, read as the reverse complement.
GTGAAACCTACATTGCTTCTATGCAATACACAGGAACTTGTACATCAATGGTCACACTCTTTCCTCATCAAAAGTAGAGATTTATCACATGTCAAGAAATACAAGACACTTCAGTGCATAAATTTAATATTCACCAGTTAGTACGAATTGAATGTTGTCGCTATGTAGCTTACACCTTGTAGTTTATTTATGATGTTGTATTTTATTTATTATTTGTTGTATTTTATTTATTAACGTGTCCTATGTGGACTTAAAGTATACATTTGTTTATATGATCTGGTAATAATGTTATTAAAACTTGCCACATCCAGCCCTTATAATAATAATTTATTCCCACGTACAAACATTTTGATTACAGAACAGAACAAAATATCCTTATGTATATACAATAAACGTGTTAATTGGGAAAAGGGTGTGGAAGTAGTTGTTACACAACTAATCGAGTCCTCCCCTCACAAAACATATGACACTCATCATTAATTTTGCCCTGTTTCAATCAAGAATATTTAAATGTGGTAGATGATACATGGAAGTACACTGGTTGGATATCTTGTACTCCCTTGAACATGTAATAAAATGACCAAATAAGTTTTGTAAATAATTTATATTTAGATGGCTATTATTACTAGTATTTTAATTAAGTATTACATTTCCTGTTTAACATCATATTTGTCAGTCATTCATACATCTGTGTTTGAAGACACCAGTGGTCACATGTTATGTCAGTTTAACACCAATGTTGAATAATTGTAAATACCATGTTCATACATTGTTGTAAACCATGGCCTCTTTTATGGCACTGTTATTCACAGTGTTGCAGAAGAAATAACAGCTCTGCTTTGCGAGAATATGTTGATACATGGTTGAATACATAATGCTGTACATTAGTGTTGAAATGTGACTTGAAAGCAATGATAGATCACACAGACTGTATATTTCACTGATTTGTAAACCTGTACTAGCTGTAAAAAAATGTAACTGGGACATTTCTTCATCAAGCAATCAAAGATATATTCAGTTAAAATTGTTGATTTACTTATTAAAAGACATTGTACCTGTCCCTCAGTGACTTATTTGTCAGTTTTTCCCAGAAGGGTAGTGACATGTTTGAATCCTGAGACAAACACTGATTTTGAATCCGACATGACAATTTGACTTGCCTCAATACCTTTAAATTATTGGCAGTACTCATTGAATGTTCAATATCAAGGCACAAACTAAGTTGTGCACAGTCAGTCATAGTGATCATCATATGTTATGTCATGGTGTGTCTCATGAATAATAACAATGTGTGTGCAAATTCAACATGTTCTGGTCAATGGAGGCACTGATTTTAGGGTCCGTACCTTGCAAATTCATTCAATTTTCTCAGTGTTCTGTGTATAGCTAAGCACAAGTCTACCCCATTGGTGATTCAATACATCGCATGGTATACAGTATTGAGAAGTAATTAAAAGTAAATCATTATATTTCACAAAAACAAAAAGTTTCAAAAAATGATTCAGTTGCAACTGATACAGCTTTGAATTAAGCAAATAACTGTAAATTACTTTGTATTTTACTCTCGATACTCAAATGCTTGTTGATGTACAGTGTTTTTATTACTTATTCAAAATAATACTTTCAAAGAAATAGTAAAAACAAATTATGTAGAAAGGAAAGCCCGTCCTTTGAATAATTGCAAAATAAATTAGATTGAAAATTGCAATTGGTAGGATAAATATTAGTCTAAGTGCTGTCCTTCATCGAATCTAAAGATCTCTCTTTACAGTGTTAGAGATGATTTGATGCCCATGTTAATAGCATTCGGACTAGATGTATATGGTAGTTCACTGAGAACTGAGTGTGAGTCTTGCTAACACCAAAGTAATATAAATCTTATCCTTTTTTTCAGCGTGGAAAGATCAATGTGAAAGCCTTTGCTGAGCAGTTTGAAAAGCAAGGGATTACGCCAATGCAAGTGAAAACAGAAGATAAGAAACATACTCAGAATATGGCAAATAGTACAACACAAAATGTATCTCCTAAAAGACAACCTACCCTCATCAAACCATCAGCCTCATCCCCACCACAGGTTAGCTTTGGCAGAGGAACTTTGAATAAACACAAAGCTGAGCTCAAAGGGAGATCACCAGGTGAAAAGTCTACAGAGGAAAAGACAGAACCTGTGATTTTACCGAAACCGTTACCAAGATCAGCACTAGGCCCAAAACCAGGAGACAAAGCACCTGTTGTAAGTCCAAAACCTGGAACTAATGTACATGTGCCTGTGCCTGGTCCTAAACCAGGAACAACTGCTCCCTTTCCTGGTCCTAAACCAGGAACAACTGCTCCCTTTCCTGGTCCTAAACCAGGAGCAAGAGCTCCCTTTCCTGATCCTAAACCAGCTAAACAGACCATTTTGACTCAAAAAACAGAACATGCTTCACTAAGTGACAATAAAAAAATAAACGGTGTTGCCACTCATCAGCAAAATGGAGAAGACAAACCACCACCACAAAAGAAAACGTCAAATTTACCTGAAGGTTTAGCAATGATAAGTAAACTAACTCCAGTAACAGGCAAAATGGACAAGAGAAAGTCTTATATGAAGCCAAAACTAAACCCAATACCACCAGAAGGGATCTTAGGCAAGGCCCCACCTAAACCATCAAGACCACCAGTAATAATGGAAGTAAAAAGAGATTTGAGAGGTAAGTACACTTCATCACATTAGACAAGTTTACTTATATTTGAATTATAGAATTTTGTTTTGACAAATTAATATATGTTTACTTATTGGAGTATTATTACATGTATTATTATTAATGTTTGGAGAAATAAAGAATGTAGCACAATATTCGGAAGATTCTTGACAAGGTGTCCTGGAGGTGTCATGTAAGTTGTAAAGGAAAGCGAACCATTCATGCAATATCTATAAATAATACCTATAATTGTCAGCACCTGTTGTCAGTGATTTTGTATTCACACTTCACCCTTCATATGTTTGCTGTCCTTGGAAAGTTGTCCTTTTTTCAACCCTATTATGTCCTGTCAAAGGAGGTCAAAAGTCAAAGTGTGACATTCCAAGGTTGTGTGAAATCTGTAATGTAAAGCTATGAATAACACGATGAGATAGAGAAATCTTCAATTGTTAAAATAGGTCAGTCAAGGAAGCCCTGTTGACTCTTCAGTTTAATTCTTGTGTTTTATTGTGTACACTCTCTCCTTAACCATGTTTTACTTACCGGGGTAGTGGCATTCCATTACTCCTGCGTAACATACTTGTTTACTGCATGTAAACAGTTTGACTTGGCACACAAGCTAGACAGTTAGTTGACATAAAAAGGTATTCAGGTAGTAATGTTGATTGATTATGAAATCAAAATCATAATTTTCTTCTTTACAAGTATGTTGACTTGAGTACTTTGATTTGTCACATAGGTTGAATGAAACATGTATTCCTTTACCTGATCCAATAAAGTCGTCATGACAACCTTGTGAATGTCAGCTCAGAATTTCTTCATAATATACAACAGGCCGTGTATCTTTTGACTATAGATATGTGACTTAGACATCCAGGTAGTAATGCAATATTAGACAGTATTTAATCCAGTCTGTGTGTCCATACATAGGTCACAATCCTATAGTGCTTTGCTGTTGCCATAGCAGCCAAAAATGGCAACAGTATACAATGTCTGTGTTGAGCTTGTGTAAATTTGGCATAGATAATTTAAAAGTACCATGTAACAGAACAATAACAATAGTGAATGTGTCGTAGTATGAATATCATCATTGTCGTATTCAAAATTTGAGCAAAACCTGTTTTTATACATTAACTTCAAGAATGTTATCATAATTTATCAAATTACACATTTAACATTATCACCAAAAGTACTGTAAACATGGACATTTTTGCGAATGACTTATTTTTGCTTATTGTTTTTCACTGGAAAACAAGTAGTGATGGATGTGAACACAATGTACCAGTCTGAAAATTTAGTAAAAGTTAGTCTTTGAACAAGTAGCTGAAGACTGTAAAATCACAATAAATTTCTGGTTGCAAAAATGTATAGGTCTACAGTCTAGTAATTTTTGTCAAAAGTTATGTTCAACGTGTTTATCAGGTTTTGATAAAAAGTCCAACTAATCTTGACACGCCTGTAAATCGTGAATATTTGATTGCATATGAAATGTAACACACATTCTCAAAATGGCACAACTGATATAATAATTATGTGATATGTACATGTAGGAATCTTTAGGAATGATTTAAATTTGTATCATTCATGACTAACGATAATATATTAATGTCACACAATACATAAGCATGTGTTCAGACGTGACACAGTAACACCTACTCTTATAACTCATTTAACACATTAGTATGTTTACATTTTATAATAGATTATTGCTATTTATATTTATTATTTTAATTTTATTTTTTTTATTTTTTTTGTATTTTATTTCTTAGTGTATACTTTATATTTCTTTTATTTTACTTATTTTGTCTGTGCTTTGTAACCTTCAGTAACTCCTTTGGGAATATTGTGTTCAAATAAATTACGATGTAGGCTTTCCTTGGATATTGTGTTGTCATAGATGTACACTTCAATTTGAGTAAATCACTAAATTTCTCTCATTCAGTTTTAGATCTTCAAATTAAGAAAAGCAAAACATGCAAAATTATATATACTGGCATATACTGGTGTTACGAGTCACATATCTAAAATATATCCATTCAGGACATTTTGGTAAATTTTCATTATGAACTCTAAATTGAAGTCAAAAAGCATTTAAACTTTGTACAAACAGTGAAAACTAGTTGGTCGGCTAATTCAACGTTATAGTCTTAAATGGAACAGACTGACGATTGGAACAGCAGTGCGAGTGAGTACTTCCCCGTTTGAACATTTCAATATCGATAAACTGCAAAGTAAGCCGATCAACAGCGTTTCACTGGCATATACTGACATATACTGGCATATATTGACATATACTGGCATATACTGACATATACTGGCATGGCATATACTGGCATATACTGACATATACTGACATAAATACATACATCTCCATGAACAAATGGTATAGGGAAGTATGCAAAGTATGTTCTCAGTTCAGTTTGGTTATCTCAATGAATTTCAGAACAGTTTGATGTGTAATTAAATGGTATGTTAATATACTTCTGCATATGATAATACTCATAGCTTATCAATCTCAAATATATCAATGAAATTGTGACTCATATATCCGGTTGTATCTTTGGGATGTTTTCATAACGAGTCAAACATTTTAACTTGTTATGATTTTGTTAGACATTATTTTAAAGTTGGAGAATATATTGTCCATGGTTCCAAGAATCAATAGGATAATAAAATATATATACTTTGGAATGATAAATTGGAGAAATGAATGTGACATTTTGATCCTTGTACCGGGTACTAGGATTACTGGGCTTTATTACACAATGTGTGATCAAGGTCCATAGTAGACAGATCAAAATGTTTGTTTCCATGGCAATATTTGCAGTTTCACTATAGTTTACTGTTCTATGTTAAAGTTACTCTACATATGTGAATCCCAACATCTTGGTGTAACAATTCTGTAACCAGACTAAACAAAAACTAAATTCATGACTGCATAATTCTTCCAGCATGCTATTTCAATCTAGATTATATCAATGCATGATTCAGCTAGGTCATACATGATCGTCTTTAACCTGTTGTTTAACATTCAAGTACATATCCCAAACACTGTTTTTCTTGATAGTGTTATGGGGTCACGGTTTAGAAGACATGTAGAAAGTCTCAGTATCCAAGTCAGTATGATAAGGATATGGGATTGAGGTTGGGATGGAATGGTGGTGACACATTAATAGATAAATTACCTTTCTGGTCAGTGATGCCAAACAACTGATATGGTTGGCATTCATGCATACATAAACATTCAGTTTAGCTTCAGTTTTTTGCATCAGTGATTCCTAGATATGTATCAGTGATACTCGGATTCTAACCACTACAACTTGCAGTTATAGACAATAACATCAAAATGTTGAACAACATGTGAAAATTGAAGCATTATAATTACCGTAATTGTATGTGTTAAATTTATCAGCAACTTGTGGTATTTAATAACGGTTTAATGTGTCTGTTCCACAAGAGTATCTATCCATGGTCAGGGTAAATATCTAGGGTAGATCATAGGCTACATACCAAAATACAAACAAATAATTTAAATGAATATCACAATGACGACAAAAGAGACACAATCACAACGACAAAAATCTTAAAAATTAGGACAGATAATTGAAAATTAGCATTGTGGTGGGAATATAAAACAGGACTTGCACCAATTTGACCTGCAAGATGGACATCTAAATATACAAAGGGAGCTTGATTAGTTATAGCTTACAGCAGTTGTAACTAATAGCTGTGGTCACTTTCTGAGCAGTCGTGTAACAAACTAACAAACATTGCTGACTTCAAAATGTAATAAAGAACGATGCTGAAGTTATCTGCGAAAACGAATTGGTAAACGTAAAGGTAAACGTATTCGGGTAACTGACCGCAACTGACCTTTTTCAGTTCAAATTTCGAAAACAACTTTTAAATCGTAAATGTTAATAAACAGTATTGTACTTTTATCGTAATGACTATGACTAAATCATTTTAATAATGTAGACAATTCACTAAAAGATGATTCCTTTAATGAGTTATTATGAAAGCAAGTTATTTTTTCATTGATTGGAGGAAAGATCATAAACACACAAACATTTGTCCTGTCGACATTCGTGAATTTGTTTACATGATGGAAACGTTGTTTAAAAAGGAATTAGTCACAAAAGAAGATTACCGACCCCTCAGACCTCTTTTTAGTGGTCTGAGACGACCCCACGTTGGAAGGTTAGGAATCGTATATGTACATAGGTCGTAAGTTAGTACAACTTTAGCTCTGGAATATATGCGATCAGCGCTCTGTCACGTATTCGTCAATAGACTGATGATAGCTTAAGCGTCTGATGAGATCTGAAGTAGCGAAGTCTTTGGAAGATGGAATGTCTCTGCTTGCACAATTTTAAATTTTACATTCAAATTTTTAAAAATGACAACATATTACATACGTAAACTTGGCTTTTACTGACACCATGTACATTTTAGTGGCAAAACGTATCAACCAACGAACATACAGTGGCTGAACTTGGGGCTATCAATGTCTCGGTTGCAAGTATTTCAACTCTATTTCACATATTTTTCCCAAATAAAAATTGTGCAAGCAGAGACATTCCAACTTCCATCAAAAGGTTGTGAAGCGGAACCTTTCCCTGTAGTCTCAACAGTATTATTTTAGGTTTGATTGAGTCCGTCGGGTGTCTTCGGATCTGAGGCTATCTGACGCTGAATCTGACGCTCAATATGACGCTAGCTGAATCTGAATCTGAATCTGACGCCAACTTTATATTCGTGTAATAAAGAGTACATGTACGTCATAATTAGACTATGAGCCATTGAAAGCTGCTACTGCAGTACTTTGAGTATGTTGTTAAATTTATCATTTATTCTTGGTATACTACCAGGAAGTGCTTATAGAAGTTAGTTTCACTTGATAGGTAGATTTTTATGACGCAGACATTTGTAACAGTGTATTCATTAAATGTGATTAAATTTGATGTAGGGATTATGGCTCAGTTTCTTCTTTCTACCTCCATTTCCTTCATATATTGTCATTTGTTTTCAATTTCTACCTCCATTTCCTTCATATATTGTCATTTGTTTTCAATTTTGTTGATCTGGGAGTTATCGTGTAAGGGCAGAGATGAATACCAAACCACAAAAATCTAATACAAAGAACAATATTTATGCAAAAAAACAAATGTATTGTTAATAGTGAATCCATTACATCAGTTTTAATCAGATTGTGTATCCAGTATGTGTGATGAATATCTGTACAGGTCTATCATTTGTATGCCTGAGTCCCCCTTAGGGTATGTACTAGACTAGCACCACAATGTGATTTATTCATTGATTAATTTTATTTAGCAAATAATGTCTTTAATCAGCATAACACAAAAAAGTTCAAAGGACAATTTATTTTACCATTTTACCATAGTTATACAATCAGTTACAGCAAAAGGAGAACTTCAACTTATTTCATGTTACTCACTCACTGTATGCTGAATAATAGATGTTATTCCCCAATAGTTTGCTTCGTTCAGTCATGGTAAATATGAGTGACTTACTGGACCCTTGCCACTATCGTCAAGCGACTTGTAGTGACAACCCTTAGGTCAGGAGTATTTTCCAGCTGAATGATGAAAATATTGGAGAATAACTTACATGTATACCCTTTGGCAGTAATGATAATATAAACAAAAATTGGGGAAAGTAATGGCAATTTTGAGCATTTTGATTTATATTTCGAACGCACGTGATGTAGAATGACAGGAATATATATTCCATATTTTTTGTTCAACCTGGCGTGTGTATGGTATAATACATATTATACTTTGCTGAAGATGATCAAACATTCAAGGGTGGAGGCATTAGGTATGACTACTGCTAAAATTGCACATTCATGAACTATGTGTCAATGTTTGATTTTGATATGAACACAAATTGCAAACTGGTGATGTCACTATGCCAAATGTAAACAAGATTATGATTCCAGAAAAATATGAACGTTTTTTTTTAGTCTGGATGCCAATGTGGTCTCATGAGTAGAGGTGTAAATCTAACAATTCCATATAAGAAGTAGACTATGTTTACTCTGACCGTCCACACCAATAAACACATCTATGAAAAACCTAGTGATTTCTGAAGTATGTTCAACAAGGAGAAATGCATTTTGAAGTGAACATACTAACAGTCCAAATGAGTTTGGGCAACTGATTGAATTTTAGTAGTTGTCAGGGGGGGGGGGCTCAACATTAGTAGTAGTCCTGTGCACTGTAGACTTCTAAACAGTACATCTAGACTACCAAATCAGTTGTAGTCCAGAACACATACTACTAAACATCATATCTAGACTACCAAATTATCAGTAGTCCTGGGTATATAGACTACTAAACATTGTACCTAGACTACCAGATTAGCAGTAGTCCAGGACACAGACTACTAAACATATCTAGACTACCAAATTTATTTGATGGTACTCTGTTAGATCAGTGGAACTGAATAGTAAACTAGTCTAAATCTTACTATTTCCACACCTGGTTGTGGACTCTTTTAATATTTGACAGTGTATGAATAATACTTCCAACCTGCAGATTATAGATTTAGTACTTGTTGCTATGGTTACAATAAATATTTTAAGACTATATATTCCTAGTGTACTTTACAGACATCCACTGCAATGTATCACTGACTGTATTAATTACATAAACAAAAGACAAAAACACCCAATCCTGATAAATGAATTAGATAAATGAAAAAAATCATACTTATTTTCTGTTGCTAATTATTCTTTGTGATTTCACTGTTGATTACTCAATGTATGACATTGTCATAATGTGTTTATACAGTGGGTTGGGTACAAAGTCTTTACATTCTGATCAAATTCTGAGATTATAGTAATTAACAAATATTATCATGATATAAAGTATTTTAAAATATGGATATTTCAAACTATAAAATATAGTGTACATGTCACAGTATATAAACAAAGACAAGGAAATATGATTTTTGATTTATAATACTAATATTTCATGATTTTAGTGTGTTAAAATGATATATCAGAATCTGTAAAAATATTGTAAGATATATTTAGTTTGTTTTCATAGTGCAAAAGGTATATCTTGACTGAAATGATTTCAATTTGTCAAAACCTTTGTTTGGCACAAAACGCCTCTCAGATATGAGTTCAAAAATCAATTGCACCCTTAGTTTGTCTTGCTACACAATGTAAGAACAATTTCCTGTGAGATAGCCAAGAGACCATTCTTGCAAACCGAAGCTATTATTTCTTCGAAATAGGGACTGGCTCGTTAAGAACGGTACCGCAAAACGGTCATGGTTTGCGACGATGCCGAGAGACTTGTGATTGGCTTTGGTAGTCTAGTAATCCTACATGAGTTCAGCACAATTTTAAAAAGTCATTTGTCGTGACGTTGATGTAGAATCGCTAAATTAGAAAGTCATCAACAATTGTGAACATTGCTGCAGACAAAAAAGTTTTTTTGACTTTTTTTTCATGATGCATATTTCAGCCTGCTTGCATTGGCCCTGCACATAATGTATATGTAGTTATATGAACATGGTACCATTCCTTAGTCACAAGTATTATATTGTGTCTCAACATTGAATTACTTTGCTGATACCGGGGTAATAACTGTGATAGATGAAATTTGAAAACTTTGATTGCATATTAAATTTGATGTAATTATATTAATAAATTTATCAGTATTAAATGTATATCATACATGACATATATACATAACTGAAACAATAAGTTCATATTTTTCACAAAGGAAGGAAGACTACTTTAACCTTTGACCTACTTGTCAGGATGTAACATTCTATCTATTCAAAATCTGTTGCTCATGTAACCTGTCTACACTCTGGTTTTGCTTCACTTCTCACTCCCCACTTGTGATAGTATCAGTGTCAACCTAAGATCTGTGATTTTCCTTCACTTCTCACTCCCCACTTGTGATAGTATCAGTGTCAACCTAAGATCTGTGATTTTGCTTCACTTCTCACTCCCCACTTGTGATAGTATCAGTGTCAACCTAAGATCTGTGATTTTCCTTCACTTCTCACTCCCCACTTGTGATAGTATCAGTGTCAACCTAAGATCTGTGATTTTGCTTCACTTCTCACTCCCCACTTGTGATAGTATCAGTGTCAACACATTATTTTAGGTGTGCCCCAATAGCTGTTTCTAGACATAAAGTTTTGCCTATATGTGAATTATGTTGCTCTGGTGTTCATCTGAGTACATTTACATATGAATAATTTCATTTGAATATAATCAATTAGGCTGTTATGCATTATCACATATTGAAACTAGGAAGTTTTCAGACCACAATAATCGCTTCACTATCATAGTATTACAAGCAGTTGTAATTAGAATTGAAGTAAAATCACAGATCACTATTGCTAATGTTTATATAATACAAATATCTCAATTTTGTTAGATCTCTAAAACACATTTGGAAGACATTACAAATGTCAGTGTCAGACATCAAACTAGAAATAAATAAATATCTGTGTGTGTGTGTGTGTGTGTGTGTGTGTGTGTGTGTGTGTGTGTGTGTATACCTTCACCCATGATACATGAACATAGGTATATACCAATGATTCAAATATATATTGATTAGTATATGTACAAAGTACTATCACAGGAGATCTTCCTGTGAAGTATTAATAATTAATATGTCCATTTATTAAAGTGGCCATATGGATGAGAATTTGGTATTTATTTGGATTTTTATTCAATAAAACAACTTCAATATGTTTTTCTACTTGAAAAAATAATGCAAAAGAACATATACCAAGTCCATGTTCATAACTCAATACATTGCAAAAAGATGCACAAGGTGTAAAAAGTTTGTTATTGTACGTACAATAACAAACATATTACACATTGTTTAATGTTTTGCCGTTTATTGAGATGTGAACATGGACTTGGTATATGTCATTTCACATTATTTTTTCAAGTAGAAAAACATAGTGAAGCTGTTTTATCAAATAAAAATCCAAAATAAATACCAAATTCTCATCCATATGGCCACTTTAAACTGTGTTTTGTATCATCCATGACTCTACATACATGACTATACATGTGTTATACCATGGCAACACATCTATTTTAAGACACTTCTGGTTTATCTGTACTTCAACAGGAAAACATACATGGATACCAAACTATATTGAAGTGTCAGCAAATCAAATGATTTAGCTTGGAATCTGGAACAGACATGAATTCCATGATATTCCACATGATTCCATGGCATTCTTCAACCTCAATACCTATGTTACATTTATTTATTAAACCATAACCCAGGGGCAGATTTTCATTGGGTGTAAATGTTTGTTCAAATTGTTTGTTTGTTTTGTATGTTGTGTATGAAAAATATATAAAATGTTTATTGTGATATTTTCAGCACCCTTGCCACCACCTCCTGAGTTTGCATTTGAAATAGAAGAAGAATACAATGATGTTGATGTACCAAGTAGTGGCAGACCAGTCTCTATGATGTGAGTATTAACCAGGTTATGAGAAATATCAGGATATTTTGATTTGTACAAATGTCAGGATATTTTCATTTGTACAAATATCAGGATCTGGTCTGATCCCAAGATGCACCTTGTCATTTCTTGCATAGCTGTCTTCAGTCTAAATGTGAGACATTTACTTGTGAGAGGGTAAACAGGATTTTTGTAGAATGAAATGCCCAGTTTTTTCACCAACAATGTACGTCATTCAGTGAAAAAGCTTTTATTTTGCTATGCTGTACTGTACAAGTATTGCCTTCAGAATGAAAGGAAAGTTGAATGTCCTATACAAACACTCAACAGTCTTGCAACATGAAAACGTGACCATTCCATACACCACCAATATAGACAATCAGACTACTCTGACCTTTGACCTTGATGCCCTAGATTCACCATGTCTTTACCAGGAAAAATCTGCTGCCAATCAGACTACTTTGACCTGTGACCTTGATGCATTAGAACGCCAATGTTTTTTACCAAGAAAACTGTCTGCTACCATTGTGATGACACCCTGTAAAAATGAAAATGTTTTGAAACTAAATATATTAGATTCTTATGGAGGAAATTGGATTTACTTTTTTACCCGTTTTGAACATCTACTGGTATTATGATATGATATGATTATATCTTTATTTTCTGTATTTGTTGACTGGTAGTCTAGTTTCTGTGGTTTAGTTAGAAACTGAGTTGGCATCCAGACTAGTCGACTGGTGGTAGATGTCAGACTCTTTCCTGGCAAAATATTTTAGTCCAACTGGTATATTTATAAATGTGTATAGGGACAGACTTTTTCAAAACAGTGCATGGCTACAGATTTTACATTCAGTGTTGGGGGCTGTATGACCGGGCTATGTTGTCATGCTTGCTATCACATTGCTGTAGAACTGTCGATACTTTCCCAGTCAATTCATAGCCTATCCCGAAGTCACCAAAGTCCTGCAATGCATAACACCTGTGAGCTATGTGTAAGTAATTTTCCCCAACTGCTGAGGTCAAGTTCACATTTGTCATGAATGTGAATGAAATACATCTGAATAGAAATCTGTAGAATTGTGTGTCTGTGCCTGTATAAAAAAAAATCACTGGGAGCAATTACCAACATAAGTGTTTCGTTTTTAATGAATTGATAGACTTGTCTTTTTGAGTGTCTGTCCCATTATTTATAAAATGGGGATTAAATATTTACCAGTTAAAAATGTGAACTGTATGAAAACCTAATAACCACTATTGTGATGTCCAGTAGGTATAAGCAAGTCTAAGCATGCCATGGATAACATGATGAAAGAGAAAGTGTGACATGAATTAAGGTTACCAAGGATACCACCTTTGACCTTATTATAATTTGTTATGGTTCATGTAACAATTCGGGCAGTGTCTGGAATGGAGTATTAAATACATCATACTATAGTTCTGATTTTAATAATATTTCATTTCATTTTTTTTTGCTACAACATCAGCTTTTTGCAATTCTTGTCACAAGTGGAGATTAAATGGAATATACCAGTAAACAGGCTAAAGTACAATACATTCACCATTTTAGTGAACCAATGACAGATTAAGGTTACGTGATGAATATTCATATGTTAATGAGTAAAGTCCACTCATCATTTCAGTGAACCAATGACAGAAGGTTACTTGATGAATATTCATATGTTAATGAGTAAAGTCCATTCATGATTTCAGTGAACCAATGACAGAGGATGATGAATTAGATGAATCAGATGATTTCTATGATGATGTTGATACTAGTAAACCTGCACCAGCAACAAGGAGACAAGATCCATTGCCAGCTCCTCCAAAAGTCTCCGGTAATGTATATTAATAATAATATCAAATTTGTTTCATACAGCCAACCAGCATAGCCACACACTACACCTCCTTATTCAAGAGGTAGGTTTCTGTAAGAGACTAAAATGAAGAATATAGGCACTTTTATTTACCCAAGTTAGCTTAATGACTTGTTTTTCACCAAACTATTCATCTCACTTCAAACCCTGCCTTATCACATATAGGCAACATTTTATACAATTTATCACACTCAGTGTAGTTGGCATGATTCTAGTACCCATCAACTAACTGTTTTGTTTTGAAGTGTAGTTAGCAAAATATGTAAATTTATTCAGTCCTGTGTATTTATTTATCTTGAGTCATGTAGCATAACATTGACATTAGGTTCAAGTTTATCTCTGATTCTTTCATGTCTGAAAGAAATAAAAACTGACTTCATTTATGAGTTACAGTGATATGTTTGTTCAGCTGTGCTATAGTCAAGTGAACTTTCTGAATACAGTATTATTTCAAAACCATCATGTTTCTTTAAGATTACTTATTCATCCATGTAGCAAATTACAGTGGTCAGCTCTAATAGGGATGTGAAACCAATGCCACCAACCCTATTTTAAACCCATGTTCACCAAAAATGAGTTACCATTTTCCGTTAGAGCATCGGCTTCCATCTTGAACATATGCAAAGTCAAATTTTACAATGCCTGATGTGATGAAATCTAAAACACTCATGTCAGGGGGTGCTAAGTACAGATCTGATAACCGATATAAAAATATTAACACAGGAAATTTACTGAAAGATTATGAACTGTGGATGTCATGCTCCCTTGTGTGGCCCCATTTTAGACCATAACAAATTAAAAACTGTGTAGAGTGGATCCTATATTATAATCTTTTACTAGAAAACACACCCCAAAGGGCAGCACATGTGAATAGCCAATTTAAACTGGGTGTATACAGGACAATGTCATATATTATACTTCAAAAATTTGTGAAATTGAAATTCAGGCGATAATGAATATAAGGCGTAACTCAAATTTAGAACACAGACTTGATTAAATGTTTCATGACTTGTCATTCATGTATCCCTGTAATAAAACAAAGCAGGAAGTGTTTACAGTAATTTGACATATTGCTGTGAATGGTTTTTATGATAAAAATAACTTCCAGACATATGATAGTGGTTCATTGAAAGTTACTTCCTTGACAGTGTAAACTATTTAATGAGAGTTTTTGTTTCAATCATCATCATCTTGGTATTAATACATGACCCCTTAAGTTCTTTGTTCTGACATATTTGTATTTCTACTGGTGGACAACTTGCTGTCTGTAATTAAATTTTCCAACTATATGCCAACATGTCCTAAGTAAGACTAAGCACTTGTAGTTACCATGCCAACATGTTCTGAGTCAGACTAAAGCACTTGTTAGTTACTTTATCCTTATACTCTCGTCCAAGTTTTGCATACGTAATTCAAATAACAGCAGATTAGCTGCAATAAGACATTAGGTCATATACTAAAACAATGGTAGACCAGTACAATCATGAAATAAAATCAGAAAAAAAACCCATAATTTCTATCAGAATTTCTCAGTTTTGACATGCTACCGGGGTACTTTTTAAAGTCATTGTATTTGATTATCTATACATGCTGAAAATAACTGATTTTATGAGAAATGTTCCAAGTTAGAAATGTCGCCATCGTATAAAATAAATATGGGAAGAATGTGAAGTATGAGAAATATATGATTTTGTTTTGACCACACATTTGATAAAGCTTGATAAGATCTCAAGGCTACCCTGTCAAGTTTTGATATTGTGCAAACAGGTCAATTTTCATGGCCTAGTTAGACTGACATTGATTGAAATGGTAAATAATGTACTGGTATATCATGGTCAAGACATGACATTTATAGTTATACTGAAACATCACTTGTCTGCCAATAAATAAGTCTAGTTACAGCCATCCAACATCAGAAAATACGTTGTGACATTTCGCGCTCACCGTGGTAGGGGTTGGCCGATGTGTGAGGGCGCTCCATCATGGCGTACCTTACAGACTAATCCAACATGTATCAGTGCATTTGGAACAAGGCAGCTGACAATTGTCAGTAATTTTATCTGTAATCAGCAACTACTGTCACCACAATAAAATATTTATTCACACCTGACTTATTGCCACTCTAGGGATTTTATTACATGTTTGTATATTTTTTCTTTATGTACTTACAGTTCCTGCTCTTCCAGAAGAAGGTGAAATCTATGATGATGTCTCGGATCCGGTTAGTTAGCATGCTGTAACTCTTCATGTCTGTCTGTCTGTCTGTCTGTCTGTCTGTCTGTCTGTCTGTCTGTCTGTCTGTCTGCCTACGTGTCTCTGCTTGTTTGTCTGTCTGTGTCTGTCTGTTTGTCTGTGTATGGCTCTCTGTCTGTGTCTGTCTTTTTCTTCTTGTCTCTCTGTGTCTATGTCTGTCTGTCTGTATTTTTGGATACATCGTCTGTTTGTTTGTCTCTAAATATTTGTGTTTGTGTACTGTGTAACTATACATTTGTCTCTGCTTCATAAATGTGTGTTCAATACACCAAGTTTGCAATCAGTAGGCATTTTTTGTTCCTCACCATTTACTTTCTGAACATTTATGTATAGAATTCTTTCATGTCCATGAGTCATGGTCAAACTAGTGTTAGATTTGGTTAATTTATGCGCAGTCATGATTTTTTTATTATTTATTATTATTATTTTAATCAATCACAGAATTGTGCCCAATGATAAGTCAGTGTTTATTGGGGCAGTTATATAATGTCCAAATATGGTATATTTGTAAGATCATGACTCTACTTATACATTGTTTACATCATTCTAACAGTTGGGGGATTACTCATTTACATGAACAACCTTTGGGTCATGATTTCTGAGAGCTAGACGGGTCAGAGATGATTTGATACCATGTTAGCATCCAGACTATACTTACAGTCTAAATTGATATTAGTGTTCTAACTCAGTTTGACAAATATTAAAATTTGGAAACTAATAAAGCTATATAAATCAACAGATGTGGTACTGATAAATTAATAAATTAAACATTTGTTGATATTTCACAGGGAGAAGAAGAAGGTGAAATGGAGGATATTTATGAAACATTTGATGAAGTCACAAATCAGAGGTAAGTACTAACTAACTAACTAACTGATATCAAAATTTAACCTTTGTTCCATTGCGTACTGAAATAGACAAAGTTATAGAACAAACATTTTGATCCTCTCTACTTAAAACATTTTGATCGAACTTGATACCCTCTAGAATCTTTACAATCTTTCAAAATATTTTGTTATATAGTAGTGAACCACATCATGATCATCACCACGCCAACTTGAATGTTTTGATTTCTTTATCAAACCACAACCTCAAAGAAAGGATTGTCACTGTTTTTTAACAGAAAAAATGAATAAAAGTTAAATTTTGAACACTTTCCTTCTGAAATGAATTCATAAAACATTATGTTCAGACTAATCGCAAACATAATGAATTGTTGTTTGTTAATGCTTTGAACCCTGGAAACAGAAGGGGAAGATTTGGTAAATTTAAGGGGAACTCCTACATAAAAACCCAGGAAACTCTGGACAAGTACCAGGGTTAGAGTTTATCAACTGATCGGGCTATTGTTATAAGTTGATATATTAGTGTCACCTTTAGTCTAGACATGTACATATAGATGATGATTTATTTGAGTAGGGTTGATAAATTTATAGTAGTTACACAAAGTACAACACGATGTTAGAACATCAGGCCTATTCCTAATCCTGTGCCATCCTTCATATATCTGTACAACATGATCATTCTGTACATGCAAGCAAAATGCTTTTGTGCCAAAAACAAAAAAATATGCTCAGGAGTCAAATATTAGAAATTGATTGACTATTTACCTATTTCACATTTTTTTGACAAAAAATTTTCTACTCAGATGACACAAATCTCAGTATCAGAACTTTTCATAGTTTTTCAATGGACCAGAAGGTGCAGATTTATTTTTCCACAAACTTTTTGATTTAAAATAAATTTTGAACCAAAATACATACATCCACAATATTTGATAGAATCTCTCTTTAAGCTATTATTTCTGATAATGTATCAACAGTAATGACAACTACTTTTACAATTCCTGATACATGCATTCACAATATTTGTTTTTGGTTTCCAGTTTTCATGCTATTCTGTTACAACATTAGGTGTTTATGCTAATTTCTCCTCTGTATGTAGATTATCTGCTGAACTGAGCTCTGTTTCCCCTATGTCTTCTAAAGACTCACCTCTGGACACTGTATCTGAAAGTCTGTCTCTCACTTCATTTAATGGCATGGCAGACCAAAGGTTTGCATAAAAAATCTTGTTAAAGATTCTCCGCTTACTGTTTTCAATATAAGTATAACATTCTCTTCTTCTAGATGTGCTGTTTTACACTCACATTATATCTGTACTAATTATGCTAGTTTCACTGACTTTCTCACATCTCTCATTTCTTGTTATGAAACGTTTCTGTGTTCTACTAAAAATGAACTGTTAACAAAATTAGGTGTTCACTTCCTTCTTCTCCTAAAAACGTTTTACATAACAGTTTGTCTTTGCATTCTCTTTACATACTATTGACTGAGCATTCACCACAGTACTGCAGACCATAGTTGTTTACTAATATTTTTTGTAATGTTTACGAAGTTACTGGAGATACATAAACTACGTGCATGGAGTTGTAATGATCACTTGTATAGCAACTCTGTGTTAATGAGCTAATTTGCATAATGTTATGTTCATGCATAACAATTGGCTCATTTGCATGAATATTTAGTCAGATCCCTTCTTGAAAACAGTGAGTGAATGACATTTACATCGGAATGGAGTGAAGTTTGTTTTTAATTTAAAGAAGATATATGAATATTTGAATTGTTACTTGTTTGTTTTATTGATTGTGTGATTTTGGTGACTTTTCAAGTGAAACTTTTCCTCCACCACCGAAACCATGGAGCAAACTTTTCAGGTAAAACGGCATAGTAAGCATGGTTGAATGATATACAAATTAATTGATATGCAAATAAACTCAAGGAATGGAAATTAATATAAAACCATGTCATATTTTGCCAATTGTAAGTTGACAAGAGCATGTAATGTACATGAAGTGTTTTTCAAAGCATACTAATATGTAGATATATACAAATTATCATGCACTCTAACAAAATAAGTCATATGATTGGATGTGTAGTTACACCAACCAGGTGTACCACTATGTACACTAATGAAACAAGTCATATCATTGGATGTGTAGTTAGTTACACCAACCAGGTGTATCATATAATTGCATGCAAATCATGAAATTATTTTAAGAAATCAAATTCCATATCCATTAGATACCAATTTCACTACTTAATATTTTCCATTGACTAAAATTATCTAGTGTCATTTATAATAGCATACATTTGCATGTTGAATTCTATATAGAATTTTTCTTGAGTGTAAGAGTGTAAAAATAGTGTCAATAAATACAACCCTTGTGACAATTGTTTGGACATGTTTCTGATCAGAACTTCATTCTATCTTTAGTAGACAATTAAAAGTTATCACAATTAAAACTTGTCTCCTTATCACAATATCACATAGTTTGTTTATATCTGTGAAAGTTAGTCATATTGTGCAATGTGACTAACTTTTCAGAGACATAAACAAACTAAAAAGAACATGATGTGAACCCACATCCGAGGCACCCAATGTTATTTTGTATCAATGTATGTCAGTTATCAATATTTATCAGTTTGAAAGTGTGATAAGGAGAAGACTTTTCAGTACCTACAAAGCCAGTTTTAATTGTCTCTACTGAAAAGACAGCTTTCTGATCAGAAGCATTTCTAGACAACTGTTGCAAAGGTTGTAATCAGTGGCTATATAAATCATCAAAATAGTGTTAGTAATGCAAATTCGTTATGATGTTGTAATGATCTAAAATAAAATAAAAAAATAAAAAGTTGTATTTCATCATTTACAATGCAAGGAAATCCTACAAATGAACCATGTCATGTTTGACACTTACCTCTGAAAACATGTCTTCTTTTTAGTAATGCAATATCAGGATTTAAGACAAAAGTCATTCGTTTAGTCAAAGTATTTCCTACATTCACTAAAGTCTGTATTTTAAACACTCTGTTTCAATTTCAATATGCAAATTAGCAAATAAATACCCAAATGTGTATCTAAAAAGACTTGACTGTGAATCAAATTGGTCCTGTGTAAGCATACTTTTTCCAAGCCAATTCTTTCTGAGTTAGGTAGAATCTTATCAAGTCTGATATATATAAGTTCAGTTTGACAGAGACTTTCGTCTTTCAATACAACACCCCAATCAAGACCATTGATAGTGTGGCCCTCAATCATTCTGACCATTTTCTCTGATTTAGGGCAAAAGTTTTCCACTTATCTAGATTGATGATTAAGATTATTCCAGTTGATTGGACTATTTTCAGTTTTCTTGTTGTTCTCACTAATAGATGTATGATGCTGAATAGAATTGTATATTTATGGATTGATATGTCGTTTACTTCAACTTTTTATTCAACTCCTAGTATTCCAAGGAGTGGTTCACAAGAAACTCTCAGCAGTACATCCTCCAAGGACAGAGATGATAAAGAACTAGAAAAACAGAGAAAGAAAGAGGAAAAGGAGAAAAAGAAACAGGAAGAGAAAGAGAAGAAGGAACGAGAAAAGAAAGAAAGAGAAGAAAAACGGAAAAAGGAACTTGAAGAAAAGGAAGACAAAAAAAAGAAGAAAGAAGAAGAGAAACGAGTGAAAAAAGTGTACAATGTGAGTATAGATAATGTAAAGTGTACAATGTGAGTATAGATAATGTAAAGTGTACAATGTGAGTATAGATAATATAAAGTGTACAATGTGAGTATAGATAATGTAAAGTGTACAATGTGAGTATAGATAATGTAAAGTGTACAATGTGAGTATAGATAATGTAAAGTGTACAATGTGAGTATAGATAATGTAAAGTGTACAATGTGAGTATAGATAATGTAAAGTGTACAATGTGAGTATAGATAATGTAAAGTGTACAATGTGAGTATAGATAATGTAAAGTGTACAATGTGAGTATAGATAATGTAAAGTGTACAATGTGAGTATAGATAATGTAAAGTGTACAATGTGAGTATAGATAATGTAAAGTGTACAATGTGAGTATAGATAATGTAAAGTGTACAATGTGAGTATAGATAATGTAAAGTGTACAATGTGAGTATAGATAATGTAAAGTGTACAATGTGAGTATAGATAATATAAAGTGTACAATGTGAGTATAGATAATATAAAGTGTACAATGTGAGTATAGATAATGTAAAGTGTACAATGTGAGTATAGATAATATAAAGTGTACAATGTGAGTATAGATAATGTAAAGTGTACAATGTGAGTATAGATAATGTAAAGTGTACAATGTGAGTATAGATAATGTAAAGTGTACAATGTGAGTATAGATAATGTAAAGTGTACAATGTGAGTATAGATAATGTAAAGTGTACAATGTGAGTATAGATAATGTAAAGTGTACAATGTGAGTATAGATAATGTAAAGTGTACAATGTGAGTATAGATAATGTAAAGTGTACAATGTGAGTATAGATAATGTAAAGTGTACAATGTGAGTATAGATAATGTAAAGTGTACAATGTGAGTATAGATAATGTAAAGTGTACAATGTGAGTATAGATAATGTAAAGTGTACAATGTGAGTATAGATAATGTAAAGTGTACAATGTGAGTATAAATAATGTAAAGTGTACAATGTGAGTATAAATAATGTAAAGTGTACAATGTGAGTATAAATAATGTAAAGTGTACAATGTGAGTATAGATAATGTAAAGTGTACAATGTGAGTATAGATAATGTAAAGTGTACAATGTGAGTATAGATAATGTAAAGTGTACAATGTGAGTATAGATAATGTAAAGTGTACAATGTGAGTATAGATAATGTAAAGTGTACAATGTGAGTATAGATAATGTAAAGTGTACAATGTGAGTATAGATAATGTAAAGTGTACAATGTGAGTATAGATAATGTAAAGTGTACAATGTGAGTATAGATAATGTAAAGTGTACAATGTGAGTATAAATAATGTAAAGTGTACAATGTGAGTATAAATAATGTAAAGTGTACAATGTGAGTATAAATAATGTAAAGTGTACAATGTGAGTATAGATAATGTAAAGTGTACAATGTGAGTATAGATAATGTAAAGTGTACAATGTGAGTATAGATAATGTAAAGTGTACAATGTGAGTATAGATAATGTAAAGTGTACAATGTGAGTATAGATAATGTAAAGTGTACAATGTGAGTATAGATAATGTAAAGTGTACTATGTGAGTATAGATAATGTAAAGTGTACTATGTGAGTATAGATAATGTAAAGTGTACAATGTGAGTATAGATAATGTAAAGTGTACAATGTGAGTATAGATAATGTAAAGTGTACAATGTGAGTATAGATAATGTATTTCATAGACAACATAACTCAAAGGCGTATCTTCAAATGGAATTGACAGATTCCAAGTTCACAGATTATATAATTATAATAAATTACTACAAATATTGTAGTCAAGGGAGGTCATCACATACTGTCATCTTAATACCAATGGGATCACAAGTGTTACCACAGTTACTTACCTTGAATATCCATTCATGTTCAGTACAATATTTTGCCCATTTAGTGAACTTTGACCTAAACATGCAAACCAATGGGATCATGCCAATACATAAGGTAATCATGCAGATATCATTTTTTTTAAATGTGTAATGGTTTCTCTGTGTTATAAATACAGTGTGAAGGTTATTTTTAAATTTCCATGGTGTCAGCTATATATATATATAAGGCTTGCATTTACAGTGTTGCTATTTATGACAGTACACAGATTAACATAACATGAATTAGATTTTAAATTTTGTCAGGCCAGGCACTAATATAGCTATTAGACAGGATATGGACAGTGATACGTGGGCCAGACAATTTCATTTTGTTTAGAAGTCTTGGCTTGTAGCGCCCCCTAATAGATTTTTGTTGACAAGTATTCCATATACTAACACAGTGGAGTTGACAAGACTATGATAAATACAAAACACAGAATCAACATTTGATGTTTCCATGTATAACTTTGTCAATTTATATTTTGTCATTTCTTTCTTGTGCGATGCACTGTGAAGAGTTTTGACGTAAGTATATTTCAAGGACTTTGACAACTCAAATGGATGCATATTATCAATTCACTCTCCAACTATGGTGTGATACTGTTTCATGTCTATTTCATCTCTGTTACTTGGCTTTAATCTAGTTGTACTTACAACAAGTCTTGGGGACTAGGTTTCATAACTTTAGTATGGCAGATAAGTCTCAGTGACTAAGTTTCATAAATTTGTTATTCTATATATGATGAGCTTTACTCCCACTTTATTCATGCTGTTTGTTTCCATCCTGAAACCAAAATCAAGAGAAAATTAAGTTGCCATTGTTTATGTTAAGAGGAAATAAAAAAATAGTTATTTTAAGTGACTTTTTTTGATCTTAGTCATATAGCTATTTTAAACACCCATAGTTATAACTTATCATTTCAATGTTTGTTTCATGATAATATAACATAATAGTCTTTCAGGTTGCTTTTGACCAAATTCACTGGTAGAGAGTCCTCAGTATAGTAGTAAGTTGTCTACATAAAGTACCCTTGTCTGCTTGGTCCTCTGTATGATATCATTGCATAATAACGATATATAACTGAAAGAATTTTTAGTTTCAATTTGACATTCATTTGAATCAGAGATGCTGTAAATTACTCTATACCAAACCAGGAACAGGGCAAGATTTCCATTTTCAATTTTTAGAAAGTCATCTCCAGTTCAAGGTTTCAGACAATACTTCAGTTCAATTCCTGTTTCCTGCCAGCAGACAAATTATTATGAATAGTAACATGGCTTGTTGAGTTGGTAACTCAATTGCCTGCTAACACTACAGCCTTGGTTTCAACCCAGATCTTGGGGTGTCATTAAATTTGCCATATTGTAAAGAACAGTGATACCCAATTTTAATCAGCCAACAATGCAGGTTTTCCCCTGGTTCTCTAGTTTCCTCGATGCAATTGATACTGATGGCAGTCCTATTTTGGAATCCAGTTCCAGGGCAACTCATAGAATTTTGCAAATTTCCATATTTATTTGGCCTAATAAAGATTATTTTTATTATAATAATTAACTATAGAGATAAATGAATTAGTAATACTTCTTTGTGATATCTATAGAGTTGTGAAAATGAAGTGTAAAATACATATTTACTTCCAAATATGAAAAGTGTGTGAAGCATGGTTAGACAGTAGAAATTGTATCACAGTATGTAGCATTGCCTTAGTCATTCATCCCATCCTGTCCTTGACCCTTGACCCTTGACCCTTGACCTTATCAAAGGTTGTAGTAGATAATTATGGGTCATCTCAAATTTGATGTAGATGGATAATATTGTGTAAACAGTAACTAAGTGAGAAGTAAAACATTGTACTGATTAGTATTTTTTTCATTTTTTTACCTGTAATTTTTCATTGCCATGGTAACAAATTTTACCACTCAATATACCCCAAATACTAATTTAATCAAACAGTACAAGATTATGATAGCCAAGAATGCAGACTGTGATTTTGACTGACACTGTAATAAGTCTCAATATGTACAAAGTTTCTATATTAGCTGAATACAGTGTATTTTACAAAGTTTAAATCTGTGGTTAATGTTGGGTAATCCAGTCAGTTATTCCAAGCTTCTCATCATAACCATTGGGTCAAAAGTACAATATGCAAATAATCAACAAATGAATATTGTTGAGGGTATTGGTTTCCTTTTGGTTTGCTTTTTGCTCTGATCCTTCTTCCTTGCCATTCTCACTTCTTTCCCTGTACCCCCATGCTTTCCCAAGTCCCCCTTTTAATACTATATTTCCCCTCCCCTCAATCTTGTACTAAAACCAAGGTGGCAAATATAAATGGACATTTTTGATGACTGATACAGTGACAAATCTCTCATTGCTATATTTTGATAGAAAAGCACAACAACACACAACAAATATCATATTATGATAGTAGCTTTCTTCAGAAACTCTGCAACTGTATTAGGTTCATGCTAACATGTGTTGATGAAAAAACCAGCAACCAAAACACATCATCTTGAACAAGATAATCTCTAAGTAGTGCACATTAACATGGTGAACACATTGCTGTTTGGTGGGCTAAGGATGGTTTACATTGGTGTGTACTTGCTTCAATTTTCTGCTGCTTGGTCTTGTCACAGTTTGTTTTGAAATCAGTGTGGGTTCTTGGATGCATAGGTGATACATGTGTGTGTGGTTGGTGTGGTGTCAACTTGGTGGCGGGTTGCATCTCTGACAATGTTATTTGATTTGAACTCAAGAATTCAAATTGACATATTTCTTCTTGATTTACATATAGAGGAACACATACTTACAGAATTGAGTGGATTGAAAGGAAATTATGGATCTCAGAAAGAAAAAGATACAATTTCATGTTTTTGTGTGAAAATAAATAAATCACTCTGAGTAAAAATTACCTACTAAGAATATTTTAGCTGAAACATGACATTAATAAAACGACAAAATTAATTTATTAGTACAAGTCTGAAAATAAATCTTTTCCAATCACATCTTACTGTAGTGTGATGATAGAGGGCGCTGTTTATAAGAAAATCTATGGCATGTTAGTTATCTGTGTTCTTATTTTTCAGTCATTGAGAGACTGTAACTTTGGATCTTGTATATTTGTACATATCATATTTTTATGTTTTAATGTTTGTAAATTTCCATGTCAAAAAAACAAAATCTTACATAAATGATAGGAAGGCTGTACACAAAAGAAACTAGAAAATAGAGTATTTACCGATAGTTTTATAGAAAGTAGGGTGAGAAATTACAGAATAGAACAGAAATAATACAATGTCAAATTGATTTAAATTTTAACATTATGGTAGAAGACTTTGATTTAGAGAGTGCATGAAAACACACTTTATGATATTTCTCCAAATATTCCATTTTTTGTACTAGAGTGACCAAAAGAAAACGCAAATAACGAAAATGTAGAATAAAGTGAAATATCATTGGTTGTTTAAGAATGTAATAGATAAAAAGCAATAAAGGTGAATTTTTTTAACAAAATAACACAACATTTAAAGAATTTACCTTGGAAAAACAGGATTTTTGTCAGACTTTTTTATGCTCTATTGTGTTATCATGTAAAT
Organism: Glandiceps talaboti; assembly: GCF_964340395.1. Lineage (NCBI taxonomy): Eukaryota > Metazoa > Hemichordata > Enteropneusta > Spengelidae > Glandiceps > Glandiceps talaboti. The sequence goes on along the minus strand of NC_135554.1, from coordinate 26,153,080 downwards.
TTTTCATTTCTGGTCTAACAGTTCAACCAGTGAATGAAAATGTGACATTCTGAAGTAAATCATACTATCCCGCCATTAAATCACAAAAATTTTATTTACATCTTTTTTTCATTAAAAATTTTCAACAACTAATATTGAAAAAGTTAAGTCTATAATAGGAAAAACTCAGCAGTAGTAATTTTGCAGAATTTAAATAAATTTCATTATAAATTGTGGACATCTTTTAAATTGACATCTCTACTGATTTAATTTAATACATTGTTTATCTTTGTTTGTTACAGCTGAAAGGCAATGAGAGTGTACTTTTACAAGGTGGAGCACTTCGTAATAGTTCAACCAATGAAGAAGATTCGTTAAATCTGTCCTATAAAAAGGGAGAAATGTTGTATGTCGTTCGAATGGATGGTAATCCACAAGGAAAATGGCTGGCAAAGAATGATACTGGGAAATGTAAGATATAAATACCTATTTTACCATATATAGTATAAAAAGTTTTCCCGCTAAATTTAATGAAACAAGAATTCTTGTTACTAAAATCTTTCTCACGTAACGGCTTAATTTTAGACTGCAAGTTAGAAAAGTCATGTCTTCATTTCACACATGGAAAAAGTTTGGTTCAAAAGTGGTGACTTTTACAGGGTATTTCAAAATCAAGTTTATAGATTTGTTCACTCAGTTTAGTAGGGAAGTAACCTGAAAGATATTTGTGTATTAAACAACATTTAAGACAGACACATTATTGATTAATGGCCAAGGAGTCAATCCCTAGTTATCATATCAGTGAAGCCATGAGAATTACATAGGATTGTTCTTTTGGACCAACTTTTTCTATAATTCTGTCAGACAACTGTTTTCACATCAAGATTTGAATCCTAGTCCATAGAGGGCGCACTACATTTGAATCCTAATGGAAGACATTTATGTATGGATTCCAAACTATGAATTTAATCAATACTGAACACATTTGTGCAAAATTGAATATCAAATAATTCACTTGACTCAAGGATCATAGATCATATTGTAGTTTTAAAAATGTTCTGTTGTGTTTTGAACTTTGATCTTATACTTTACATATGACAACTTGTCAGAATCTAAGTTTTTATCTCAAAATGGCTAGTGACATTTTTAAGTACAAAATTGACAGACACTTAAATTTGTCAAACTGTTGAGTGACTTTGACAGATAATGTCATAATTTAAACATTTTGAATATGTGCTGTGACTGCAGTCCTAAGCTACATTAGGTTTAGCAAAAGTCACAAAAAAAACATGTTTTGTGAACTAAATGTTTTTGACAGTCTACCCATTTTTGTAATGCGATGTTTTAAAACATATGTTCAAATTAAAAGATAAAGTATCATGCCATGACTGAAAGTTGGCTAAACAGAGATAAGGCAAGTGTATGTACACTTATGCTACGACCCGGTTAATAGTAGAATGACAGTTAGACTGGCCAGATATCCCCATAGAGGGCGCACTCAATGAAACGCTCAAAGTCACATTTTTCATGTTTGAATTGTTTATGATATTTGTAGATGGATATGTTGAGATGGGTGATATAGATGCCGTCAGTGAAGAAACATATGATGAGGCAGAATCAGGAGCAATTCCACCAGATGGTAGGAAAATAGATATTGTCTCTGTGTCTCTGTGTTTCTGTGTCTGTGTAAGTTTGTTTGTTTGTGTGCACTTGTGTCTGAGTGTGTGTGTGTGTGTGTGTATGTGTGTGTGTGAGTGTGAATGTGAGTGTGTGTGTGTGTGTTTGTATATGTACTCTGTGTGTGTGTGTGTGTGTGTGTGAGTGTGAGTGTGTGTGTGTGTTTGTATATGTACTCAGTGTGTGTGTGTGTGTGTTTTTGTATATGTACTCTGTGTGTGTGTGTTTGTATATGTACTCTGTGTGTGTGTGTTTGTATATGTACCTAGCCTTGCTGACAAATTGATTGAAGAACTACAGTCATACAGCTGTAGTGAATAAACACTGACCCATATTTTCTCTGACCAATAAGTATGAAATGGTATATTGCATGGGAAGACTTCATGAACATCATCATATTATATATTCCAAACATCAAATTTTCACCCATGTATCTAGAGTTGACATCATTTTCATGTCATTTCTCTTAATTTTTTGAATAGGTATAGAGGAAGAGACATATGAGTGTGTGGAAAATTTGTAACATTGATCACCATTGCAACCACTGTATTTGAGGAAGACAGCCTGACTCAAAGAGAAAGAGATTACGGATAAATGATGTTTTAGTAATCAAACCAGCTAACCCAGAACAGTTTGGAGATAATGCAGGCAATTTGTATATATTTAGTTGAACACAAATTTCTTTATATAGAAAGGTACACATCTTTTGAGAAGTACATATTCAGAATTTTTAACCATTATGTTCAAGTTAATGATTTTCATGCTTTCCCAAGGTTTCCAACAAATTCCACACTTTCACCATTCTGTGTCAAGCATCTGTCATGATGTCAGAAAACAACTATTTATGTAAAAAAAAGAAAAAAGAATTTCTATAGACTGACGTAGGTGGCGCTATAACCTAATAATGACCCTATGCTCTAAATGCTTGCTGTGAAATTTTTTAATATTTTATTTATCTCTCATAAAATTTTAAATGTTGAGAATTTAAATATGTTGTAAACAGGAAAATTGGATAGGTTGTATCATGAAATAAACAGAGATATTTTGATTTGTACAAATTCTAAGCAATATTAGGTTAAAAAATTGTTAGTACTCATATAAATTTTGTGAAATTTTTTTAAGTGAATTAGTCGATAATTTCAATCTTTCTCATTAGTTTTTCTTGGGGTTGGGAAGAGAAGAAATTAGAGGCAAGTCAGAATATTTCTGTTCTGACATCTGAAAGTCTTTTAATAGATTTGTAGAGAAACAATACCCACTTTCATGAAATTTTATGAATTTTTCTCAGTTACTTTTAGCAACTAAATTCCTTTTGTGACAGAGACTGTGGAGAGGCTGATAATTCTGCATTATTGCTATTTTATCAACTTTCACCATGATTTTGAACAACTTTCTTCCAAAAACACAATATTCATGGACTGTGTGCTTCCTGATATCTTCCGGTGTTAGTTCATGTCAACATTCAATTTAGAGATTTTTATCTAATAAAAGGTCTCTCAATTGTGAGTTGAAATAAACTGACATGAATTACTAGATTTCATATTTTAATCAGATTCCTAACTAACCATGCAGTACTTGTTAATCTATTTACTAATCCTCCATTATTATGCAAATTTTATGCAGAATATATTCAGATTTACATTTTAACATTTGTGAACAGATGTTTACCTTACCCTGCATGTTGTGTTTTTAAGTCATCAAGATTTGAATAAAGAAGAGGAATGGGGGTTTTATTTGTAAAAGTCTGTTTGAGGTATAAAAATAGTCAAAAATTCAAGCCAATTTTGTACAAATTTACAGCAAATTTAGAACATAGACATCCTTGAATATACTGTCATGATTTTTACTAGAACCATAATTTTAGTTTGTTTCTGTAGCAAAACATGTCGTTACCATGAATAACTGACTTATCGTATTCTTACAATCTGGAATGATTTTTATGTTCTCTCAAAAAAGTAATATGTTCTGCTTTGATGAAGTCAACAATAGACTAATACATGTTTTGATCTATGGACCAAGATGTCGTCATGGTAATGTACACTTTTATAATGGTCACTATATCATTTCCATATTTTAAACAAATTTATAAACATAAGTCACACACACATATTTGATAAACATTAGACCATCTCCATGTTTCAAAAATTAAACATAGGCCACACACACAGTATGATAGTACGTATTTGACAAACATGTTAACAATGAGCATCATTACACCAAATCACAAGAGGTATTTTCATGCAACTATGAAAATGATAATATTTCTGATTGTTATCAAAATTATCAGTTTACCAGATCTATTACCAATTAGTTCCTTTTGATGTTTTTATATCAGTTTTGACTACCAGAAATGTCAGGACATATTAACATATGTTTTAAAATTTATCACTATGAAATGTTAGTTAGTAAAACATTATAGTCACAAATTACTCAAGAAATGGTATAAGGATATGGAGAGTTATTCAAAACATTTTAAATGTTTGTATTTTAAGCCATTCATTTCTTTATTTGACCCTTGACATTTATTGTTATGGTGTTCACAATTTCAGATATGTCAACAGTTATATATTTACATAAAACTAATGTGTCATAGCATTGTGTATTTTATGCTAATTCTTTGATTTAAAAGATTTTACGTTAATTTTGGTAAATGTACAAGATATAACGTACCGCACAAGACAATGTACTAGTATAAACCCCCTCTTCATGGGGGGGGGGGGGGGGGGTAGCTCTTTGCTGTGTGAAATTCAATGAAATGTGAATTGGGAATCCAGTGTTCTAAGGTGTCATTCAAAATAATATTGTTAATTGTGGTGAATTTTACAAAACTAGTTTGAAGTTCTAATAGATTTTGAAGTTTTCTACTAAAGTTTGCTAGAATGATTACTGTGAGGGGATATTGAAAGTTAGGTGTAAGTAACAACATAGAGACAACATTTAGAAGACTTACTGGTCACCTGTGGTTTTCTTGATCAAAGTAACAGAAAAAAAGTTAACAATTGTTATATCTGAGGCACATTATGCAAAGTATTAATTTCACCTTCTCACCTTCTGTTTCAGTTTTAATTTTGATAGTGGTGATGTCATTTAAAAACTTGAACACAGACGGATAAAAAGCATGTGTATGCACCAAAATATAATTACATCTTCCAACCCTCCCTCTCCCTTTAAGGATACTGAACCAGTCAACATAAACTTCACATGTTCTATTACAAATGTTGGGGGTGGGGGTGGAGGGGGTGATGAAAGCATTCGTAATATAAAATATTTGTACTTTCACATATTCATTTCAGTTTCCTTAAGATAAAGACAATTTTAGATTAAATCTAATATTCATCCAACTTCTTATGCATTTGTTGTCATTTTTTTTTATGTAAATGCTCACTGCCTCCTGACTACATTTTGTAAATATCGCTTGCCCATCACTCTTATAATAATGAAGCCAAACTAAATTCAACCAATTGGTGAATAGAAAAACAGAAAATACAAAACAAAGGAAATCAAATAACTGGATATTGCAATTATGTGACGTGAGATGTTGACAAAATCTACCTAACAGTTGTCCACTTTCAAGACAATGTTGTATGAACCTGATATCATTATGACGACAATTTTTGTACTGAAATTCAGAAACAGAAAGGTTTGACATTATAGTAGATAGTAAGAGAAAGAGGACTTGAAAATATTGACCTTTGACCCTTGAATATTTTGTCAATTTTACGACACCACAAGTGATTTTAATGATTTCAGTCTCACCGTGTTGTGAAATTTTTCTATTTCATAACACCACCTAGAGTACATCCAGGATATTGGCTTCCATACTTCGTTGAACGGAATTCTGTTCTTACTATGTACTCCATTTTGCTTTGCAGATGTTGCAATATTTATACTTAAGAGCTGCTATATTTTATATCCAAGCCAATCCTTGCATTCCCTGAACCACATAAACTTCAAAATATTTTGTAATTTTTCAATTTCTATTCTTTCCATCGTTTTATTTTTAAATCTGAATTTTTTTTTGGTATTTTTTCACATTTGTTGACAGTAAATTATTACCTACAAGAGATTCAAGAACCTTGCTAGCATCAATATGTAATCATACTAATGTAAACCTGGACATTTTCACAGAAGAATTATTTTCACTTATTTTGCTGGGGAAAAAAATAAGTAGTGACTACAATGCCTTCGTACATAAACAGTGTACCAGGCTTTAGTCATTCATAAAAATTAGTCTTTGAGAACTAGTTGAAGATTGTAAAATTGTAAATTTTTCTTGTGCCAAAAATATCCAGGTTTACAATATACCTGAAAGCTACAAGTTTGTGTTGATTTCTTTGATGGTTAGATATCAGTCATAAAAAATTGCATATGAATATGTTATTAGTAATATTTGTGATTATGAAATACATTTGAGTTAATTGTATCAGAAAAATTGAAGTGTATTTGTTATTAATATTTGGATATGGTTTATATTTTAATATTATCTGTTACAGCCAGTGTATTACTGCAGTCTCATTTTGAATTCTTTCCTAATATTTTACTGACATTGTGGCCACTACCAGGCTAAACTTTACAAGATGTAATACTGCTGACTAACAAAATAAAGTTTCCAAAAACATCACCAATAGTTTCATGGATTTTTTTTAAACATAAACCCCCCCCCCCCACCTCCCAACCTTAGCATCACCTCATCAAGGCACATCATACAATGATATAATCATGAGAAGTCTGTGGCAAGTGAGACTACTCCAAACACACACACACACACACACACACACACACACACACACACACACACACACAATCCAGCATTGACCCATGGTTGACTCATAACCCCCCCACACACACACACACATAAGCTAGCATTGACCAATGGTTGACTATAATGTGTCCCTTACACCTATACATTTTGTATGTGCATAACCATGTATTGCTATGAATACTTTACCTTTGTAGCACTATATGTATTACATTTTCTTGTTTTTGACACCATAATTTGCTTCAACCGTAATCTGGTTCCAAATGTTAATTAACACCTAGCATAATTCAATTAATATACAGGGAGGTTTTCTTACGTCAGAGAAAGTAGAATTTAAAAAAAAACACATTTAAACATGAGATTGTGGTAGCGCCCTCTGCGACGAATACTGCACAAATGTATTACGAGTATCAAAATGTTTCGTTGCACTGCAAGAGTGAGGTCACACATGAACAATGCTTGTAGATAAGGCACGACAAAGACAGAAATGCTTATATCATACGTTCATAAAGATTATTTGTAATGATGTAATAAAAATTGGCAGACTTACGTATAACAAATGGGCCATTAACCGGTTTATAGAAGTCTTTGGAAACAAAACGTTGGGGTACTTTATTTCCAATTTAATACCAAGGAACACTGGCTTGGAGCACCTGTACCGGAAACATAAAATTCTCCTTAAACCAGACACTAAACGACGTTAATTAATTGAAGAACCTCAGCTCAACTTTTTTATATGATATTGAAAATAATACGCTCAGGACACGAATGGTAATTTTGGACTCTGTACACCGTCGTACCAATCGGAACGGTTTGATTTAAGATACCACTGTGAGATAGTCGTAAAATATATGATCACTAATTTTTTATACGTTTTGAGTGACGGGGGTGTCGTAAATGTTGTGACTAGACAAAAAATCAAGTAAAATCATAATACTTATTGGATTTACTGAAAGGAAATACTTTTAGCTAATCTGTTTTGGTGACGTCATTACGATTTTTACAAGGAATACATGTCAGAACGAAAGCCACTAATGAAAATTTCACCCCCGTTTCGCTTTTTTTTTTTAGTAACAAGGGTGTTGTAAATAGATATGACGATAAGATAATACATTAGGTTTCACAAAGGAGACAGACATTGATAAGAAATAATCTGTACATTATTACCAAAAATGAAATTTATGAATATAGAAACCATAGCGAGATTAACAGTCGTAAAAAATTATCCCGGAATTTACTACCTTTTCAGTGACAAGGGCGCTGTAAATTTTGGGATGGACATTTTAATAAAATCAGGATATCGATAGATTTATTGCAAGGAAAGACCGTACAGAACTAATCAATTTTCGACGATAAGGTTCAGTACTGGCAATAGAAGTACCACAGCCAGGTAGAAGTAGGCCTAAAATAACCGAATTTCTTACATTTCTTAAGTTGTAAGAAGGATATTTTTTTATCGTAGTAAAAGAATAACATGAAAGTGACGATAGATAGATAGTTCAATTTTACAAGGATTATAATTGCAAAATTATGAGCAGGAAAATTTATATTAATTTTTAAGACGGATTATGATGGATTGAAATGTGACAACTTGTCGATTCGGAAGTAATCCCGAGGGAATCAGGTGAAAAAGGTCTAAATTAATCGTTGGCATTACCCCCCCCCCCCCAAAAAAAAAAAAAAAAAAAAAGAAAGAAGAAAAGAGGCAGACGAAATGTATAAACACTGAATTTTAACAAGATTGTGTGATGTATATATATTACAAAACATTTGCTTGTAATTTAAAATATCTGTATTAATTGTAGACACACTTAGTTGATTGATCGTTCCCACAAATCGACTAAAATACATATATCTGTAATTTCTGTAATGTAGAATATTCAATTATTAACTAGCTTATGATTATACAAGACGAGAAGAAATTGTATTGAAAATTAGAGTTTTTGGATTGTATTGATTAGGCCCTGCACACTTCGTTACACTGCCACGCATGAAAAGCTGCCGACATACCAGATGACAAATGACGTCACACGGCCGGAAAAGATTGATTGTTCTAAATCCGCAGACGACACCTCGAGAAGTGCAGAAAGGACTGCTGCCATGCAAACCAACATTTCAATCTTGAAATATCTTTCAACGCTATGCGTGTTTTGTTTTCATGAATGCGACATAAAACCGACAAATTTTACTGATATATTAATTCACCTCTTTTTTAAATAAAGTATTTTACTTTGTAGAGAACGAGAAAATCTAGGTAGAATTAAGTTGTTATTTTCGTTGAAATCCTCATAGCCGTTGTTATCATCATCTTTTAAAGGAACATTCATTCCTGTTTAAACCCTGTTACAGTTAAAAAGGCTAAAAAATACATACAATGGTAGCAGGGCGAACGTACTCTAGTAGAGTACACGGTGCGATTATAATGTCTCGAAAGATTCTATAGTTACAAATACAAACAGACAAAATTGCGAAGAATGTGTATTGATGGATAGGTGAGATATTTTACAACTGTGGAAACCGAACTGTCAGCTTACTAAGACTATTGTTGTTCAGTAACATAAGCCAGTGATAGTGATGCCTTCCTTGTGCGCAGCAGTTATAATCATCCCGATTGTGTCAAAACAGAAGTCCAAAATTTACACTGCAAACTCAAAGAATTCATCACAAACCATCCTTTCTCTCCAACACCTAAGCTTATGCTCATATCAACATGTCGCTACAATTATTATTACAACTATTGACAACAGACCTTGGACAAATGGAACCTGTTACAAACAGGGAAAGTAAACAAATAGATTGGATTAATAATACTTGGCTCAGCATGTATGTTGGAATAGCAGAGACTTGTATTCCACACCAAGGGTTGATAAGAACAGTTTTATGGCCTCTTTATGTGTACATGAAATGCCAGGGGAGCTGGAAATTATTTGTGAATGTGAACTATTATGGAAAGTGGTCATAAAGCTGTTCTTATCAAAAGATGAAATGTAATACAAGTCTCTGTACTTCCAACATGCTGTGCCAAGTGTTATTAATCCAATTTCGTTGTTACTTTCCCTGTTTGTAACATGTTCTGTTCGTCCATGGTCTGATGTCGGCAGTTGTAATTTGTGTCTAACTTAGTTAGCAGAAAGCTTGGTCTCCACTGTCTTACTTCCATGTATGTTTAAGACGTATATAACTGATACTTGTCAGAAGTGTCTCTTTAATGCCAATCATTTTAAATTTACAGTTCAATTTACAACATAGAGATTCGGCTTCAACGACCTCCAAATTTACCAACGTCACGAATTCGCTTTACTTGACAGTTACTATTATTTACCAGACAATACATAGTCGTTGGAGTATCTCCTTTATAGCTAAAAGTATGTGGATAGTTGTTACATTGAAAATAATCGGTATCTTAACAACAATTGTTTCTCGCACGAATCTGTTATAATCCATGGAAGTGATCGTTTCTGGAACATGACGATTTTGAGGGAGAGATTTATCAGTGAACACTTTCTTTTCACTTTCTCATGTTTTCAGAGTAATTTTAAACACCATGAAAACCTACTGTGGTACACTCGCACACATTATTTATGCTTTAGGTTGACAAGTATATGATAATATTGAAGTGGTCTATGAATGCATCTAACATCTTGTTGTTGGTGTCAGCATAGCTGTTCGATTTGATCTGAAGAATACGACTCTGTAAATGTATACTAAAACATTCATAGTTCATTGTCCTTCAACGTCATGCCTGATTATCTCACCTAATCCAAAAACAGTCTCTTGATATGCTGATAAATCTCTCAAGGGGGTTTACTTAGATTTACCTGTAAGACAAGACGTCAAGAGAGTCAGCATACGGTTTGTACGCTGGTATGATACTAGGCCTGTAGAGGCAAGGTTTTAGATGGTTACTACCAAACCAGAAAGACTATAGAGTTTCGATTTTACGGCACTGTCTGCTTTACGTCTCACATAATATGTTTTTGTTACAAAACACACAAGCCGCAAAATACAGACACTGATAGTATGCACGCTCATGAAATATAACATTTTATCTCACTGTGAACAATGGCGAACATTTTTGTGTTTGAATCTTTCTTGTTTCATTAGACAATGATATCACATTAAGATAAAATGCTATATACTTGCCCACTATCAGTGTCTGTAATTTAATAACAAAAACATTAGATGTGAAAAAACCATCATGCTGCCTAATTGAAACTCTATAGTCACTCAGGTTTGGTAGTAAAAACCACCATGCTACCTAATTGAAACTCTGTAGTCTCTCTGGTTTGGTAGTAACAGGCCTAGGCTGAGATTGTGAAACATAACAAAATGAAAACCGCCAACGTTCTTGTCGTCATCGACTCACCCCACCAGTATTTTGGGACCAGGCTCCATTTTAAACAGAAAACACAGTCCCGCATTTACAAGAAGAGGTTGGACCATTAAAGCTATAGTCATTTTTTTATGTGTGGAGCCGAATTCTCTTATGTTATTATATTTCCAGAAATAATATTGAAGAAATTGTACAAACATTAAAAAATACCACAAGATTAAAAATATTGCGAATAGCTATGTATTATTTCAAAAGCGATAGCGCGATAGTGTTCAAAAATGTAGCCCACCTTTGCCTCGAGCACTCCAATTGATCGAACACATATTACTTCGGAGAAGCCACTGGTCATTTTTACTACGGGGAATACGACAGAATTAGATTATTTGTCATTTTGGCGCCATTAAATTACCCCTGAATAATCGTGAGACAGTCACTATGTATTCAAACACAGAGATGGAACAAAATACCATATCAGTAGTGAAAGTCAAAATTATATTAAAATGAGCATTTTATCAAATCAAGAACTTTGAACACTAGACAGTTCAATCTTGATTATGCATGGTCAGGGTAGGGTTGGGTCATTTTGGTTTAGCCATAGACTGTACAAGTAACAAGCTGGGTTGGCCGGTGTTGAAGGAATTGGTCATTTCAAATTCCATGACACCCGGACCCTGCCAGTTAAATTTACGGGTGCGACTACTCCAAATACAAATATTTATAATATATCTACTTAATGTGGATGTCTGCAATCATTTTGAAAGTGGTTAAAATAAAGTGTCAATGCAATAATAAAGGTACGTTTTCTTACCATCATATATAACGTATTAAATGTATACTTACAGAAATCATCAACGTCTCAGACATTCTTACAAATATCTTGAAGCATCTTGGAGTAGTAAAAATAATGTGTTTAGCAAAACGAGTGCCGTTAACCATTAAATGGGCACTTACACTGGCGTCAGTATTTTTTTCTGTCAACAATATTGCATCTTTGCTTTTCGAAATGATACCCTTAAAGTGGTCATATGGGTATTTACTTTTGCATTTCAGTCTCCCGAAGGGATGGCGGGGCGGGGGGGGGGGGGGGGGTTTTATCACAATCGGTTCCGTCCGTGTGTTCGTATGTAATACATAATTTCTCTGACATGTAATATCCAATTTCAACCAAACTTGGCATTAAGATCATACAGGGCATATTGAAATTATTTTGCTTTTGTGACATATGCAAATTTAACCGAATGGTGGCCATGTTTGCTGTCAAAAATATATATTATTAGTTATTTGGATAACTAAAATAACTGTAATACATAGAGACTCCATTCAAGTTTCTCTATAAGATCTGGTGTAAGTTTTTTTTTATTACATAACCTTTGACCTGATCTTCACGGTCAATTATCAAAACCTCATATCACTAGTGGTCTGGGTCAAAACCAAGCAATTTCTTGCATATTACAGACACTTCGTGGCATTCATAATTTTGTTGTCGGTTTCTTTTAAAGCATGTTTACAGATAATATAGGAGAGAAATATTAATATGTATACACGATCCTTCATTTGCAAGTTTTGGTCTCATACAACGTTTCACTGAATTGTGGCAATATTTAGTAAAAATTCCATATATAACTGCTTAATTTAAAAACTTAAAAAATAGACTTCATTCAAGTGTTCAAGTGAAATTAAACATGTTAAAAACGTGTGTCTAGTTTCCCCATATATTAAAGTGGCCATATAGATTAGAATTTGGTATCTATTTTGGATTTTTATTTGATAAAACAGCTTCACTATGTTTTTCTACTTGAAAAAAAATAATGCAAAAGAACATAGTCCATGTTCATAACTCAATACATTGCAAAAAGATGCAGAAAGTGTAAAAAGTTTGTTATTGTACGTACAATAACAAACATTTTACACATAGTTTAATGTTTTGCCGTTTATTGAGATGTGAACATGGACTTGGTATATGTTATTTCATATTATTTTTTCAAGTAGAAAAACATGGTGAAGCTGTTTTATCAAATAAAAATCCAAAATAAATACCAAATTCTAATCCATATGGCCACTTTAAAATGTTACCATGCATAGATAATTTGATTATGAAAGTTTTCATGTTCGTAATATCGAACACCTCTACCAGAGATGGCCACTGGTACCCCCCCCCCCCCCGGATATTGACCTTTCAGGCGACTGGTAAACATAGAATTCCTCGACTTTGCAGACCATGATTCATCAATCGTTGTAGTCGAGTACCTAATACAAATGTCTTCAACTATTTTTAAATGTATCAAAAACAAACATTGTATGCAGCCCATGTGGTATTTTCATCTACATACATGTATCATGCGTGTATAGCTGATACTTGCATTGTCAGACATGTCTCTTTACGTCAATCACTGTGAATGTACGCTTCAATTGATGATGTAGTACACTTTAATTGATGATGTAGTACACTTCAATAGATGGTGTAGTACACTTCAATTGATGATGTAGTAAACTTCAATTGATGATGCAGTACACTTCAAGTGATGATGTAGAGCCTTGTCAAGGATCTCTAAATTGACCAGCGTCACGAATACTGTCTGCACGACAATTAATTCCAGACAAATGTTGCTGGGTTTTCAGATATATAAATAAGTTTGTTGGTGATTGTTGTCCTGAAAACGATCGGCCTACTCGTATTAGTTGTTTGCTACACGAATCTGTTCTTAGTCCATATAAGTAGTGATTTTTATGACAATGCGATTTTTATTGGGAAATTCATCACGCTACCCTTTCAGGTTTTTGGGTTTTCAGGCATGGATTCGAAATAAATTTGGAATCATATCGCCAAAGGACATATTGCGACACACTTTTACGTTGAAGGACTTGTGTGACACTGTTCACAAAGACATTTCAAGCGCAAAACAGTAACCAAGCCCAATTCGCGAATATTTTTGACGCTTCTAAACCAACCACTGAGTTCCTATACTTTCAACTATGTCTCGGTGAATATCCTATGGTATTGTAAAAAGACGTCATTTTTATAGCAATTAATATTTAGAGGTATTTTTGACAGGGATTACCACATGTAAATGATATCTGTATCATAGTCTGTATTCTAGTATTACTCATCGTCATAAACAACAGCCTCGTATACGGCACCATCCAAGACGCATCGCCATGCCAAGAGATGTCGCTGGAGAAATAAAAGCTCTGGTAGGCGAGAATGAGTATTACTATAACACATTCATTGCCTCTGTGTTCAACAATAAGACATGTGTTGTCCGGCACTGTATCGCACTATCCACTATACAATTGTTTAAATTAAATAATGTTACCATGGAATAAAAGTGTGGATTCTATCGAAAAACAACACCTAAACGGTTAAAATTAGTTTGCAACTACGAAAAATATAAAATACTATAGCTAAAATAAAATAATATTTTTGGCATATCCGGCTTGCCATAATAAAGTACGCTTACATATATATATACTATATACTACATTACATGTATTATACATACATTCTATATACTAGTATACATACATTCTATATACTAGTATACATACATTCTATATACTAGTATACATACATTCTATATACTAGTATATATACATTAATATATACTCTACTTTATTTCTCTCCATAACTTCAACCTTCGTTTACTTCGCTTTTGTTTTGCTTGCCTTGTTTGAATAGTTTATTTTGTGCTGTGTTGTTTTGCTTTATGTTGTTTTACCAGGGAATGTACTTTTGTTGTGCTTCAGTCCGATTGTATTGCTAAATGAGGACGGAGTAAGTCATGACTCGATTTTAACAATGTTCCTTACCTTACCTTACCTTACCTTACCTTACCTTACCTTACCTTACCTTACCTTACCTTACCTTACCTTACCTTACCTTACCTTACCTTACCTTACCTTACCTTACCTTACCTTACCTTACCTTACCTTACCTTACCTTACCTTACCTTACCTTACCTTACCTTACTTTACCTTACCTTACCTTACCTTACCTTACCTTACCTTACCATACCATTGTCAGAATATAGTACAGAGGTGCTTCGTTCGTCTGTAAGCAAGCCTAACTCTACTCACAGTTTACTATACATCCACCATACATGGCTAGATTGTGTTGTTCTATTCTATACATAAATGTGTTGCAATATCTTTACATTCTCTGATTGACAGATATCGTATTTATATCTAACGCACAGATATCTAAGTCTTATGTCTTTACCTTAGATATAGGTTTGATTTACTGCGACACAATGTTAACATTTGGACAACAAAGTAGATTTCATTTAATTTTAAAAACCCGCTGTGCACATTTCATATAATATGATATACCGTTCTGTGGTTGAATGAAACATCGCTACAGATGAGTTATGCCTGAATATTCTTTTGTGGTTGAATTGCTATCAGATTTCTGTAAGCCCAGAAAATAAGCAGGTAATAAAATATAACTGAAATGAAATATTATGAGATAGAGAAAAGACAAATGAAAGTGTGTCAGGTGTTAAGATTATCAATTATGATATATATTTATATTTATATTTATCACTGTAATAGTAATTACCTATGTCATCTAAATCGTTTATCATACCCACACTGCTAGACTTTTATGATTGTAATTCTGGTTTTCAACATGCACAGTATAATATGTACAACCAACATAATTGATTTTATAATTTGGGCTTCTGACTTGTATAGTATGATGTTTTATAATATTTACAATCAACGTAATCAAGAATACTTGGGAGACCAATTAGAAGACCACCGGAGACTTAAACAATGACGAATGTAAGATATGTCTTTCGAAAAAAACACAACTTGTGATCTTTTCCTGACCGCTTTCAAATAATCACAAACTATATGATGAATTTTCTGAGGAAATTAGGAAACAAGAACGAAATGGTCATAAAAACTACATCCATACAGAGAGATAGTATTGTGTTGAATAAAAGGGTGTATCACATGTTTCGTAATTTTTTTGTAATTATTTTAAATCCCTTCTATTTTGTGATTGTGTCGATGTCACGTCTAATATATCATACCGGAATTTCAATAACGAAGTTTCATCCTTCTCGGTCTGGATACAAATCGTTAGCCAGGGGACATCCTTCCTTGAGGTAGAGAAGTATTCGATCACCTAGACATGTTTTATAATTCGAGTCTATAGAAAGAATCCAATGATGATTACGATCAATCAAATCTATCGTCACGCAGTGTGCACAACAAACCGTTGTTTAACAAATTAGAAGTTACGAAATATAATTTGAATGATGGAATCTCACTCACCTGCCCCGGGCAAATACCGTACTTTCCGTTACAGTAGTCGTGGTAGTAAATTTTCATAGGAAAGGGTGGAAGCTTTTAACTACAAACATCTGATATGTTATCCTGTATCGGTACTTTAGAAGGTTTTCTCTGCAGTCACACGTCACTAGTTTCAAATCTTGTCATCGATCAATGTCTAACTTTTACTCATTTTTTCATAACCCGTCCGTCTTGCATGATACGTCCACCAATGCATATAATTCACCCTAAGACTGCAGACAAAAAAGGGACTTGTAAGCTTACCTATAGTCGGCTCATCTCATCTCAAATTTCGATGTTGTAATATACAGGATATTCATTGTTTATATAGATATGTTTTTATTGGAAGCTTATAAAGAACATATTTTGAAGAATAAAAGGCAAATTTATATAAATAGCTAAATTCATTGCACAACAATTGAACGATCCATTTCCTTCTACTTACATCAATATACATTTTCTCCTGGGACAGAACTGTCTGGAATTCGATGACTGTTTCGGAGAGTGAGAATTGATGTTAGGGGAGTGAGTAATCTGTTTCTCAATCCATATAGAAGCATTTAATGACGCGGAACTAGTCGGACTTTACTGATGTTGTATCACTTCTCTTCCTAATGCACGAGTTATTTGTAGAAGTTATATAAATAAATGTAATAGAAAGTTCAATGGAAGAGAAGGAGAAGGAGAGAGAGAGAGAGAGAGAGAGAGAGAGAGAGAGAGAGAGAGAGAGAGAGAGAGAGAGAGAGAGAGAGAGAGAGAGAGAGAGAGAGAGAGAGAGAGAGAGAGAGAGGAGAGAGAGGGGGGGGGAGAGAGAGAGAGGGGGGGGGGAGAGGGGGGAGAGGGAGAGAGTGCTCTTCAATATAATTTTCGTATTTGCGTTTTTTTCTCAGTGGTAAATTACAGAGTTTAAGAAACCTTAACATGATTGAAAATGAAATTCTCAATCTGATCGCCAACAGTATTTAATGCGCAATGTAGACAGCTTGGTCTCGAACAATAAATTTGATAAATGAAGATATCCGTTTTAGATTTAGTTTAATTTTCATTTGATAATTAAAGATGAAAATTTCTATATTGTAAGAAAGTTGCACACTTTTTTCACATCTTACAAATATTTGTACACTATCATGCCTATCGAAATGTGGTATTCACCTGAAGGGTGCGGCACGTTTGGGGACACCTTTTGGTCTCGTTTTGGCTTGCATATTTGAATTAATTATGCAAATGAAACATGGCGACTCGCATTTGAAAACATCAGCAGTGAGAGCTGTGCGTGTACAAATTCTTGATTACTCGCAAGTTGTAAGCCAGTGTGAGCGTTCTGTTGCTCTTTTTGTTTCATTTATCTGGAAAGATTCGTCTAATCTTACTGAAATATCAAAGTCGCCACTGACATTAACATAACACGCATTTCATTCTGACGGTGGTTGGCGGTGAGTCCAACGAGTGACTGAACCAAAGCCAAGCTTGGAAGTTCTCGACCCATTCTTGATGTTGGAATGACAGCAACGTGCGATATCATGTGTATCTGAGAGGGAGTTGAAGAAGAAGCACATATCTGCCGTTTGAAGGAATTATTTTATTTGAAGGTAGGTTACTATCTTAAAACTAGACGAGAGTGCAAGCAGTCATTAAGCCAAACGTGTGTGTTGTATACATATTTTCTTTGTGCAGGAAGTTAGTTGTATACACCATGTTTACCACTGCTCGAATACCAAACAAATTGAAACTGTTCCTGAAGTGATGGGGTTTTCTCAAGTTTGCAAAGATTACGTCTCTTTATAGCAACTGTTGACACATTATCCATGATCCTGTAATCCACTGACACGTTTTCGTAACTCGGTAGGCAACATTATTTCGAAACGAGCAGGCGGCTCGATTCAAACAGTGTTCGGTGTCAAGTTTGATTGTTTGCCCCTGGGAACAGCGACACTTACTTCGGTGTCCTGTCAGTTCAAAGGAACGCGTATATCAACCAGTCCAACTGTTGATATTTCTAAGTGGAGTAACCATATACTCGTCCAAGTAAACATAATCAACTTAAAGACCACTTAAAACGTTTGTAATTTACAGTATGTTTAGACATGACGTGAATCAATAAAATGCCGTCACATTGAATATATATGTATGGTTGAATTGTTGGAAAAGTGGGTCATACAGTAAATATAAAAACTCAATATTCTGAAAGGCTTTAATTCGAGCGAAAACGACCTGACATACCATTTGAAGAATTCACAAATGTTATCGTGAAATAAATGGATGTTATAATTATATTATAACATAAATCAGATGGCTTTTTAAAAATAATAAATGTTCATCTCTATGCCCATGGCCAAGGTTATTATATTCAGTTGAGAGACATATTTTATTCTCCAGAGTTTAGACTTACAGATGAAATGCACTTAGCAGAAGTTATAAGAAGAAAGTGTATGTAATCCAAATTATTCTTGCTTAGTTTTACTTCCAAATTTATTTTGACTTGTTAAGAAAAAGTATTTCAAATTAATAATATGTTTTTCTGTTTCACATAAATGTGTGAGACATGTTGTCTTAACTAAATAAGCCAACATTTCAAATTATTTTAAAGTGGCAGTTACTCTTCAAATAATATATTAAATTCCACTTTGTTGGATGAAAATCTGCAAAGTAAAAAAAATCATGTTAGAAGTGTGGTAGTTTAAATTTATGATATTAATAACAAGTCTTGTACAAATATGATAAATTTAAATTAAGCTGCACTATCTGCAACTGGAACAATTTTTTAAAAGTAATTTGATACATGTAATGACTTGCATATAATATTGTAACCCCCCCCCCCCAGAACAGTATTGAATCACCTGTGGGTAAATATATTTGTGTACTGTACAGTACAATGTACAATAAATCCAAGCAAATCTATTTTTGGGTTCGCACCCTAAAATCAGCATTCCCAATCAGATCATGATTTCACCTGTAATTGTACTAGTTTTGTATAAAATCAACCTCTAATTAACATACATAATATCTAATTATTGGTGTTTTAGTTGTAATAATTTTCATTAAATATATTGCTGGTTGTGTGATCAGAAATATAATGCTCCAGTTACAGCCAGTGTTGTTTTGAAATAGTCATGTGGAACTATTACTTAAAAATAACTTAACAGTTTTGTATCAGTAATAGTAGTCCTTCTAACCCATAGATTTAAAATAAATTATGAAGAGTAAGCCTATAATATAAAATGAGAATAATATTTCAAGTGAAGAGTGATTTGTAACAACAATATTTATTGCTCACTCTCACCGTGATGAAAAATTGTAATAACAAGTATGTTTATGATTTATTATGTGAAAGTATGCATTTATTGTTTTCAAGGAGTTTTCTTTGAAAAAATGAAAAGATGAAAGATTTCTTTAAGTATTTTTAAAGAGAGAATAATACAGTGTGTAGTATTTTGCTGGTAAATTTTCTCACTCCAACTTTTTGAAGTATGTGAAAATGACAAATATGTCTGGAGACTTAAATTTATTGGGTAAAAGAACGAGTCTTACACCACTTTCAAAACACTTCAAAAACTGTTTATAACTCTTGAAATTAAAGGGTTTGTGATCATAAATACAATGTATTAATAATCCAAGCTGTGTTAAAATGAAATATGCTTGTAATCTATCAGATTTGTTGTTATAAAAACGAGACTTACACCACACAAAAACACTTCTGAAAGTGTACTATATAACTCAGGTTTTAAATTATAAATGTATTTAAAGTCATTGAAGTATTATATACCAGATTGAAAAATGAGTTAGCTACATATTACTTATAAATATAAGAATGACACACTTCAATGTCTTCAATTGTGAAAATACTTCTTAAAAATTCTTTCAAAGCTAGACGAAATCTTAAAAGATGTCGATCGTTAATTTACTCCATCTCATTGAGATGTAAAAGTATGATGTAAAAAAAAAGGTGTCGTTTCTCACTTGAAATTTATGTTTGATTCATATGGTTAAAAGAAATGTAATAGTTAGAGGTATTTACAGCATATAGAAGTATGTAGACTACTGTGAATTGTCAACGGAGACACTATTGTGATGGAGAGTACATTATTACATGTTTTAAAGTGAATGGCTAGTAAATTCCACTGTAACAATTTAAAGTGTTCATTTTATACAAACATACTGTCAAAGAAACTGTCTGTTTGTCTATATGGTGGCGTGTATTGATTAGCTGTGTAAGAAAATAGTAGCGGTGTTGAAAGACGTAGGGAGACATGGTTGAATGTATACACACTTTATGACAAGCAATCAATCCTCTCTCAACTGTTCAATATCAATATCAATGACTATAGGTTTGTGTGCAACAAAAAATGTACAGAAAATGGTGTTTTTTCCGTTGCTCTATATTTTACACTGAATGAAGGAGACAGTACTTGGCTCATTAGATGTGAACTAAAAATGTTAAAAATTGGTCTGATTGAAACTGATGTAAAAATGTTGACATAGAGAATGAAAATGTTTTAGGTATGCATAATATTCATTTAACATTTTCCGATGTCTGTCTTTGAAAATACTGGTAGCATAGCTTTTAAATAGCTATGAAATCGTGACTGGGGTTCCAAATGAAAATGTCAAATTTAGGAAAGGAAGAAAACCAAAAAGAATAAAACAAAATAATGAAGAAAAATAATCTGTATTTAATTTTCATAAAATTGGCTATATGCAGCAAATCTGGAAGGGTGTGGTTTTAAGTAAAGATAAAAGAAATAGTGTATTTATCTTTGTAAAATGTAAGCCCTCTCAAGTGTAAAAGTTTTATGCAATTATCACACTCTTTATCTTATCAAGTTTCGTTATCAAAACTTAGGAAGCCTTATCATAGCAGGGTATGCTTGACTAGCTTAGAAATACATTACACTGCCTAGGGTGGTAGCCATATTAATCTAATCTTATACATTAAAATAACTATGAACTCAGTTTTTATGTGTTTGCAGATTATGATTCATACATTATATATAGTGAATCCTGTACTACTGTGTAGTCATTATGTAGTTAGTAACTACCTTTTTAGAAATTGAATGTTGTTCAGGTACTCTGTTACATTATAATTATGACAGTGCCTCACTTCTGAGCTGGATACCACATTTACATGCATATGTACAGGTGTACGTTACCGGTGTATGTGTGTGATTACAGAACTGACCCATCAGCTTACTTGACTTGACTTGAAGTTCACCTACATTGTAAGTTTGTGAATAGTTATCACGGTAAGAGTTTTTGTCTGACTTGTTTTGTGATTTGTGAAATTTACGGACTGAGGAGAATGTGTACAGCAGTGTTTAAAATGTACCTTAGTATCTCTCCAAGTACTTGGGATCATACCCAGCAAGAATTATAGTATAGTGTATAATATGTGGAAAATTATGGAAGTTTGACCAGTGTTTGCAGGGGTGTACAAATGTGGTAAAATGTTAGTTAGGTCTGTCCAATTACTTGGGATACCGAGTACCAAGCAAGAATTATAGTATAGTGTACAATGTGTGGAAATTATGGAAGTTTGACCAGTCATTGCAGTGGTGTACAACAATGGTAAAATGTACAAATGTACTTTGGTACACTGTATCTCTCCAGTTACTTGGAATACCCAGCTACATAGCATAGCGTATGATATGTGAAATAGTGGAAGTTGGCCAGATTTCCCCCTTCATTTTTGCTGTCCAGAGTCTTACATGTACACACATAACAAAATCAATAGTGTTGAGTTCTCCTTACAGAAGAACAGTGATAGAGGTTTGAAATTTGTCCAACAATAGAATGAAATATTGTGTCAATTCATTTCCTAGTTTTTTACAATTTATTATTATGGTTGAACCCAGTAGACTGTAAATGTCTGTATAGAACCGTAGAGTACTAAAATACTTCGTACATCATATTACATGTACATTTGTATTGTCGTAATGAGATGTATTCTGTGAATAAGCATCACAGTTGAATCTATGTACAATGCAAAGACATATAACAATGTACTATCCTGATATGATGACATGATCCATGTATTATATTTCATCTATGTGTACTTGCATCATTCCATGTACTTATTTAATATTTGTCTAATATTTCTGCTGGTATCAAAGTTAATAGAAGATTAGACCTAATACTTAACCTATAGATCTATGTCTTTATTAGGGAAAAGTTCATATACACTGTACAAAGGTTTATTCTGGACCAGATTTTTTGGGACACTCTCCTTCTTCTTGTTTTCTTCAAAAAGAAAGTGATAAAGATTAAAGAAATATACATGAGAAAGTGAATATGTAAATGAATTTATTGTATGCAAGGATTTGAGATACACCATAGTAGTTTCTAATTCACTACTCAGGGTTCTGCCAAGCTTGAGAGTAGTGCCGGTCGCTAATTAATATTCATGCAAATTTGCATAATTAATATTCATGAATAAATTAATGGTACACTCAAAGTATATGGTGTATGATCAAAGTTGCCAATGAAAAAGTTAAAACCAACTTTTCTTTCTCTACAGATATATAACTCTAATCTCAGTCTTTGCACATCGATTTTTTTTCAATCAGTTTTTGATTAGTTTTCTGAAAAGCTAAAGTTGTTTCAATCAAACTAAATATCCAAAGGCGACTGCAGTTTCAAAACTCTAAAAGTTGCGTATATCCACACATACGCATTGCGTTTAGACGAAATCTCGTGATACATGAGACCTCGCGATAGTTTGTGACGTCACCACCCGCCATTTTGGAAATTACGTGTTTTCATCGTCGTGCTATGTACGATGGCAAACTACTAACTAAAAGTGTTTTCAGAGTAAAATTGAACAGAAAACTAATGATCGGACACAACGTCAACACTTTATAAAAGGTATATGAGGCTGTTATACTTTTTTGACGACGCTGAAGAATGCTAGTCGAAAGTCTGCAGCATCGTGTTTGCCCTGTAATTCACACACATACTGTACACATGCAGATATCAATGTACAATGATGTATAGCGTCAGCTGTTGTCAGTTCACACTTCGTCTTTATAAATAGTCGAGTATTTGTCATTATTGTAATTAATGGTCTTCTACATTGTTCTTTTCTCAAAGACATTTTCATACTTCATTATCTTTTAAATCAATACGCCCATGTTGGCAGAAAATGAATGTGTAATTATTAAAGTGAGCATGGGGGTCGATGTTAAACCAATTGTGACACTTGAAGGTGGTGGTCGGCAACCTTTGAGTGGTGGTCGGCAAGACTGAGTCCCGGACGCTAGCGACCGGTGCCGACCGGCGTCGGCAGATCCCTGACTACTCTATAATGGTCTGTGGAGTAATCCACTACTCTATAATGGTCTGTGGAGTAACCCTTACTCTATAATGGTCTGTGGAGTAACCCCTACTCTATAATGGTCTGTGGAGTAACCCCTACTCTATAATGGTCTGTGGAGTAACCCCTACTCTATAATGGTCTGTGGTCTGTGGAGTAACCAGTGTTCTCCCCAGGCCCTTGAAGCGGCACGGCACCGTGACGCTTGGACGGCAGGCCGTGACGCTTGACAATGTGCCGTGACGCTTTAGATCTTGCCTGACATCCTTGTTTATGATATGGTAATGATTACCAGACAGATTTCATTGAAGTTTGCCGTCAGTATTGTTTTCGATAGGAATAAAATGCGTAAACCCGCTAATGGTAGTGTGATTCACACTCGGTACAACAGCTTTCGGTAAATCAAAGGCAAAACCGGCCCATCCGTAACGTCGGTTCGACCGTAGAAGCATGTCGGAACTGCCAGATTTTGACAACTATAAAATCAAACGATGCCGTGCCATTTTGCTATAAAGTATAAAAGTTCGACAAACGCATGAAGTTGACATTCAGTGTCTAGTTAATTTTCTATGAGTGACAGAGTAACAGTGATAACACCGTATGTCTCAACCCAAGAGCATGAGCATGTGCATTCTTCAATGTCGTGAAAAGAGTTGAACAGACTAATGTACCTTTCGATAAAGTGGCAATGTTATCTCCGATTATCAGCTTCATGTTCAATTTTACCCTGAAAACACGTTTAGTTTGTAGTTTGACATTGTAATTTGTAGACTGATACATCGTACGACTACGCATGGATTTTCCAATATGGCGGCCATGACGTCACAAACTATCGCGAGTTTTGGAAGTCCTCCATACGGAAGTATAGTAAGTCTCGTGTATCACGATATTTCGGACTAACACGATGTCTGCCGGTTGCTGTACACAAACTTTGCGTGTTTCGAAAGTCTAATTTATCTGTGTACATTAAGATTTAAATAATTTCAGCTTTCCTAACAATAATAATCAATAACACTGCTTTATGAGTTTCTTTTTGGTGCTAATATTTTGAATTAATAAATTGGCCTTCAACTTTCCTTTGGTCACATGTACATGTACTACTTGTTTGATATTAATTTTATTATGATGTACTTTGATTTTTCGGGAATATAATTATATGTAAATTGATGCTAATTTATGCTAATGAGCCGATATCCTATCAACAAATCCTGGGGAGAACACTGGTAACCCTTACTTTATAATGGTCTGTGGAGTAACCCTTACTCTATAATGGTCTGTGGAGTAACCCTTACTCTATAATGGTCTGTGGAGTAATCCACTACTCTATAATGGTCTGTGGAGTAACCCCTACTCTATAATGGTCTGTGGAGTAACCCTTACTTTATAATGGTCTGTGGAGTAACCCTTACTCTATAATGGTCTGTGGAGTAACCCCTACTCTATAATGGTCTGTGGAGTAACCCCTACTCTATAATGGTCTGTGGAGTAACCCCTACTCTATAATGGTCTGTGGTCTGTGGAGTAACCCTTACTTTATAATGGTCTGTGGAGTAACCCTTACTCTATAATGGTCTGTGGAGTAACCCCTACTCTATAATGGTCTGTGGAGTAACCCCTACTCTATAATGGTCTGTGGAGTAACCCTTACTTTATAATGGTCTGTGGAGTAACCCTTACTCTATAATGGTCTGTGGAGCAATCCACTACTCTATAATGGTCTGTGGAGTAACCCTTACTCTGTAATGGTCTGTGGAGTAACCCCAACTCTATAATGGTCTGTGTAGTAACCCTTACTCTATAATGGTCTGTGGAGTAACCCTTACTCTATAATGGTCTGTGGAGTAACCCTTACTCTATAATGGTCTGTGGAGTAACCCTTACTCTATAATGGTCTGTGGAGTAACCCTTACTCTATAATGGTCTGTGGTCTGTGGAGTAACCCTTACTCTATAATGGTCTGTGGTCTGTGGAGTAACCCTTACTCTATAATGGTCTGTGGTCTGTGGAGTAACCCTTACTCTATAATGGTCTGTGGAGTAACCCCTACTCTATAATGGTCTGTGGAGTAACCCTTACTCTATAATGGTCTGTGGAGTAACCCTTACTCTATAATGGTCTGTGGTCTGTGGAGTAACCCTTACTCTATAATGGTCTGTGGAGTAACCCCTACTCTATAATGGTCTGTGGAGTAACCCCTACTCTATAATGGTCTGTGGAGTAACCCCAACTCTATAATGGTCTGTGTAGTAACCCTTACTCTATAATGGTCTGTGGAGTAACCCCTACTCTATAATGGTCTGTGGAGTAACCCCAACTC
Source organism: Glandiceps talaboti (assembly GCF_964340395.1). Lineage (NCBI taxonomy): Eukaryota > Metazoa > Hemichordata > Enteropneusta > Spengelidae > Glandiceps > Glandiceps talaboti. The sequence goes on along the minus strand of NC_135554.1, from coordinate 26,127,414 downwards.
TATAATGGTCTGTGTAGTAACCCTTACTCTATAATGGTCTGTGGAGTAACCCTTACTCTATAATGGTCTGTGTAGTAACCCTTACTCTATAATGGTCTGTGGAGTAACCCTTACTTTATAATGGTCTGTGGAGTAACCCTTACTCTATAATGGTCTGGGGAGTAAACCCCTACTCTATAATGGTCTGTGGAGTAACCCTTACTCTATAATGGTCTGTGGAGTAAACCCTTACTTTATAATGGTCTGTGGAGTAACCCTTACTCTATAATGGTCTGTGGAGTAAACCCTTACTCTATAATGGTCTGTGGAGTAACCCTTACTCTATAATGGTCTGTGGCGTAACCCTACTCTATAATGGTCTGTGGAGTAACCCCTACTCTATAATGGTCTGTGTAGTAACCCCTACTCTATAATGGTCTGTGGAGTAACCCTTACTCTATAATGGTCTGTGGAGTAAACCCTTACTCTATAATGGTCTGTGGAGTAACCCCTACTCTATAATGGTCTGTGTAGTAACCCCTACTCTATAATGGTCTGTGGAGTAACCCTTACTCTATAATGGTCTGTGGTCTGTGGAGTAACCCCTACTCTATAATGGTCTGTGGAGTAACCCTTACTCTATAATGGTCTGTGGAGTAATCCTTACTCTATAATGGTCTGTGGAGTAACCCTTACTCTATAATGGTCTGTAGAGTAACCCCTACTCTATAATGGTCTGTGGAGTAACCCTTACTCTATAATGGTCTGTGGAGTAACCCTTACTCTATAATGGTCTGTGGAGTAACCCTTACTCTATAATGGTCTGTGGCGTAACCCCTACTCTATAATGGTCTGTGGAGTAACCCTTACTCTATAATGGTCTGTGGAGTAACCCCTACTCTATAATGGTCTGTGGAGTAACCCTTACTCTATAATGGTCTGTGGAGTAACCCTTACTCTATAATGGTCTGTGGAGTAACCCTTACTCTATAATGGTCTGTGGAGTAACCCTTACTTTATAATGGTCTGTGGAGTAACCCCTACTCTATAATGGTCTGTGGAGTAAACCCTTACTTTATAATGGTCTGTGGAGTAACCCCTTACTTTATAATGGTCTGTGGAGTAAACCCTTACTCTATAATGGTCTGTGGAGTAACCCCAACTCTATAATGGTCTGTGGAGTAACCCCTACTCTATAATGGTCTGTGGAGTAACCCTTACTTTATAATGGTCTGTGGAGTAACCCTTACTCTATAATGGTCTGTGGAGTAACCCTTACTCTATAATGGTCTGTGGAGTAACCCCTACTCTATAAGGGTCTGTGGTCTGTGGAGTAACCCCTACTCTATAATGGTCTGTGTAGTAACCCCTACTCTATAATGGTCTGTGGAGTATCCTTACTTTATAATGGTCTGTGGAGTAACCCCTACTCTATAATGGTCTGTGGAGTAACCCTTACTCTATAATGGTCTGTGGTCTGTGGAGTAACCCCTACTCTATAATGGTCTGTGGAGTAACCCTTACTCTATAATGGTCTGTGGAGTATCCTTACTCTATAATGCCCTATGGAGTAATCCAGTTTGCTACTACTGTATAACGGCCTGTAGAGTAATCCAGTTTCTTAGAGTTAACATGTTACCACCATGTACATAGTTAAAGATTGACAGACTGAGGTTTTACAAAGTTTATAATCTAAGAATTTGACGTTATTATTTACAGAGTTATTTCAATATCGATACATGTCACTGGAGTCATCCTCATACTGAGGATATCTAGTGTCAAGAAAATGATGTCGTATTAGCTTCCACCATGTACAAAAATACTTATGTTGTGATATTTGAAGTACGGTGACAGATGTCGGCCATTTTTAGCCTTGATGTAGCCAGCCAAATTAGTGTAGTAATTGCAATACAATATTCCTAACAGTTAAAACTAACATTCACCTGTTCTGGTGATGTTTATATAGTAACAGCGGTCGAAAGTTGACTCAATTATTTCAAATTAAGACGATATGAGAGTTAGTAAAACAACATACTATATCCATTATCCATATTTAGAATGACAAGGGTTTGTACTTGCTATGGCTGTTTATAGTCGCCGACTTTACTCTATGCAGCCAGGTTATTTTGGGAAGCTTGCCATTGGTACTGGTTTGTTTACATACGTAACCTTGATAGTGGTACTTGCAGATATTCACAAATTTGTCCTTTGATGTGGTGCGAAGTAGAAAATGAACACAGAGAGAATTTCTGCATTGACACTTACGTATTGTATATTAATTTTTCATAAAATCAGTATTCTAAGTACTGCTTGTTTCATTGTACTGTTCATTGGATCTGTTTGATACAACCACACAGAGACCTATAAGAAACTACTCAAAGAGTAAGGTATATGTTATGTCTTCATTAAAGGTCAGGAAATCCCCAAAGTGGGGGGGGGGGGGGGGGGGGGGGGGCACATCATTATAATTTCTTTCCCTGGTATCATAGTTTGATAATGAGATGTTCTTTCATTTAGTGAATCTAAAAAAATTATCATAATTGACGTAATTTGGTTAATTGTACAATTTTCCCTGTACTGGAAATTAGTCATTAGAATGAACCAAACTGAGCTCTGATTACATGTTAAGTACTATGTTCACAGTTCATTAAAAATGATAGTTCATGTAACAATACACTTGGAAATTGATTTTCTCTGAATCTCAGTTTTCATAGACAATGTACGTTTGTTTCATGATATATATGTACTGTCTGACAGTTCCATGGATGTAACGGTTGATTTTGTCTTTAATTTACACAACAATGAATTTATGATAATGTTATGTAAATTTGTCCCATTTGTTGTCCACAAATCATAGGTTGGATTATCTTCAGGAAGGAACAGACAACCTATAGAGAACACATTAGGTCAAAGGTCATAGACAAGATATACACAATATTACCTTTCTTCAAAAATTGACCACTGTGGCTTATATAGCATGTAGCATTTCAAATCTATCATAACCAACGTCTTAATCACAGCCCTCTTCACGGCATCGTCGCAAACGTACCTGCCAAGAGATACTTTGTTATTTCAGCAGAAATAAATGCTCTGGTTTACGAGAATGATCATACTAAATAATGGTTCTGATCTAAAATGTCCTCAGATTGGTAAATCAAATGAAACACAATCAGTTCAACTTTCTAAATAGTGTTACACTGTTGATTTGTCCTGGTTGACAATCTTCATCAGAATGACAAATTTCAGAGTTACAGCTGACCATTTTTATTGTATCATCTCTTGATGAACAGAATAACATCGAGATTTCTTTTTAATACATATATATATATATATATATATATATATATATATATATAAGTAAATCAGTTCCTCCTGGTAAAATGAAAATTATGTCATAGATTACGTCATAATATGACATCAAAACCGTTTATATCCACATAATACACTTTGATTTTAGATTCTAAATATCAAAGATTTCATCATCGGGTTTATTCAATGTTTCTGATCACAAAGTAGAGATGACAACTTCAAGCATGATTGTTCGCCGCTATATATAATTTATAAACCCAGCTCTCATGAAAAAAGGGCATATCATATCAGAATTTACAGTCACTAAATTTTGAAATAAATTTTTATCCAAATCATGTCACAACATGTGAATTCTGGAAGTACTGTCATAATAAAATAAAGCTGTTGACTTCAAGTTGTATTTTTATCCATGACACTTATCTTAAGTGCAGCGTTTTATATGATGGATCCAGGGGTGATATTGAGTTTTGTAATTCTATAGTATAGACTAGCATGTAATCACTGCTTGTAATAAATTTGACTGTCTCATGTTTAGAGAAATACCAGTTTTACACTGAGACATTTCCGATGCATGCAGACAACCACAATTTGACCACATTGTTTTATGGTGCCACTTTGATCAGTATGTAAGATATCTTTCCCAACTATTTGAGGGACGTTTTCTTCATTTGTGTGAATTTAAAATGAAATATATTTTAATGTGACTGTAAAACCATTTTTTTTTCATCTCACAAAAAATTCTTGTTTTTCTGCTATTTTCAGCAAATTTTAATTATTTTAGGCTAAAATCACGGGGACTGTTGTCATGGTGATTTGAGGTAACTATTGAAGCTGTAAATATCACATTATGAACAATTTGATAAAAAAATTAAGAGTACATATTTTTTCACTGATTTTGGTGTACATATTTTCTCATGTATATCTGGTTGTCAAGGGTTAATATCACAATGTATTGTGCAGCCATTATTGCATCCTCTCCCTGAAAAGAAACTGTTGGCTGGCATATGTTTTCTAGTACCAATTTAGGGATTTATTTTTAGTTTCCTGCTCTTTCCTCATTAATTATCTGGGAATCGTGGACAAACAAAGGAATTAGTGGATGATGTGATGAGACATCTGTGACTCATGATTTAGTCCAACCTTTATAGGTCGACAGGGGAAAACTAGGTAGAGTTAGGTAACCTATAGTATCAGTATAGTTTTTAGATAACTTCTCACTTCTATACATTATGAAGGAGCTGGCATCTTTTCTTTCTTTTTGTTTTCAGTTTGATTTGAAATTTAACTTGTCCAGTTCGATGTCCCATCTGAAATATTGGTAGTTAATGAATTTATTAACGTGATGTGTTCACTTCTGTGTAGACCAAAGACTTGTCTATCTGGCATGACATACTAGCCAACGACAGCCAAGTCTCTGGACCCACTGTTGTGAAACAAAATATAATTTTGTATTGTACTGTGTTAATGTGATAAAGGAGAAATTTCTGTACTTGTCGGAAATCCCATGTCGTTTGATATCAGTGGTATTATTAGCACAAGTATTACATTCAGCACTTGATTTAAAGAATTCTGTAGAGAATGACAGAATCTATCAAGTAAAACAGAAAGTCGACTTGTCAAGTATTGTTGTAGGAGATTTTCTGATTTTTCATTCATGAATGTGTGAATTTTCTGACAAGTGCAGTAATACCTTAAAGAATGTGTTGAAGTCGTTATTGTCTGCTTAAAATATTGACAATAATTAAACGTCATCCATTCATGATTCCGTTTTGAATATTTCAATGAAACTTGGTGATTCTGTTTTGAACATTTTAATGTATCTTGGCATAAAAGTCAGAACACTCCCTATATAGAAAGTTAGATAACCTAGAAAAATAGTGTTTAACCCGTCTTGAAAAAATTGCTAACATCAAATGAAATGAAAGGATAATTTGACTTAAAGCATAGTGAATACTTGTTAGAGACACACTGATTACTCCTAGGAGGTTTTGTGGTGTTTATTCATCAGCTGTAAATATGAAAACAGCATGAAAGCAGTGTCTAGGAGAGTAGCAGACCAGGCTTTTTATAGTAACATAAAGCCATTCTACTCAGATTGAAAACCATCAGGAAATGCTTGTTAGTGAGATGCCTTTTGGTAGCTTGTTTCAAGGCCGACATAGCCAACTCGGTTAACCCTATGTTACTGATGCTGTGGCTGACTTGGTTAACCCTGTATGCCGACAGTTCTCTGTAAATGCTATATTTTAATGACTGAATCACAGTATTTTATAAAATTGAAGTATGAATAGAAAACGGCCTCTATTTGATGGTGAAATATCAATATTGTTCGTGTCCTCCACTTGAAATTCGTGTCAGCTAAAAGAAGCCGCATAACAATGTTAGTAGCTTTGGCGGCGAGATTTTGATATCGATATTGATCAAAGCACAAAATATACCTATTACTAATTCCAATTAACGTAATCAAATTATAAAACTATGACTATATGGATGAATGAATTGGAAGTATGAAGTAGAGTTTGTGATACATCACTTCTCACTGATATGAAACACAGCATAAAGCTATACGTTGTTGATAACTTTTGATGTTGAATAATCCAATGAGGGTCAATTTTGAGGTTCAATTCTGAGGTATTGATGTTAATAACGTCCAGGAGATATCAGAATGAGGTCAATGTCCTACTTTGTACTTCTAGGCGTGATTACTCAGTTGCAGGGAAACAGTTTTGCCACAGGTTACAAATGATATCGGTTTGATGTGTTCTAAAATTGTCGTCTGCTGAGCTACGTGGTTGTGAACTTTATAAACTTTATCATTGAAATCATAGATGTTGCTAAAATTGAATCCAGTACTGTTCTGAGAATCTTGATTATGGTTTGAAAATTCCAAAATTCCAATGACTTAGTCACTATTCATCTGGTAAACATTGTCAATGAACAGTTGAAACATCAGAATGTTTGAACTAAGTACTGGTTTTGCCTTGGACTTGTCTCTCTGCAATTCGAATTAATAAAATATTTGATGAATAATTGGTTTTCAGTGAAAAAACTACAACACTATTATGTTGAATTGTGATTTTGTATACTCTGTGTACTGTAAGGGTTAGATTGTAAACTTGGAAATAAAAATAATGTGGTTGTTTCATCAGGACTTTGATTAATAATATTCAATTTATTTATTTAGTTAGTTAGTTAATGTAGTTGCACATCCACTAGAGGGCTTTGCCACAATCTTATATGATATATGCACAACTTCTCCATTGCCCACAATTTCCTGCAGTTAGCAAGGGTAGTCCAGTGTCTTTCTTAATATGGTCGGACCAACGTTTAGTTTATATACCCAAATAAATATAAAGTATAACAGTGGGTAAATTAGGAGTCAGCAAATAGCTTACAGCTAGTCTGGGCCTGTCCCCTCACATAATACTAGTATACAGAAATTCACAGCAAGGTAATAATAACATGAATCAAAATATATAAATAATGTATTATGTACACATGATTAAAAACACACTAATACAATTGATCAGTCATATACTAACCAGAGTATGATTTCTTCCAAAATTACTAGAAATTGTGCAACAAATTGTACGTTTATCAAATTTTCCGTCTGGGATTCCGAGCTATAAAGATGGTTATGTAGAACTTTACAAATGAAATATGTAAAGTCTTTGTTAGTCCTTTGTAAAGTTAACTGAAACACACCTTAGGTAATATATTGATTTGAAAACCCTGAAAATACAAAAATGAAAATAAAATGCAGGTTTGATTTCATCAAATTATCAACAATATTGAATTAAGCTGTAGAGAACTGAGTCTTGGTTTATTGACATTGTAGTTCTGTTTGTCCCAGTATATACTACCTGCAGTAAAACAAATTTTGCTTTTCAAAATTGCAAAGAAAAAATTTAGCATTTTAGTTAGGAGTCTGAAATAAAGTACACATCTTTACATCTGTGATTGACTGACCTATTTTCTTCCTCAATACACATGGTTTGCTATCTCGTGAGTTCCTTTCTTTTGATGTCGTTTTTATTGTGCTTTTACTGAATCAGATGTTATTTGAATCGTGGCATACTTACATTTTATGTTTAACGTGACAAGATTCTAAGTTTATGATGATATGGTGGCACCAGTGGTTATATACTGGTAAAGTGAGATAAGTACCATGCAAAACAAGATTATTACCTACTTGAACAAGTCTTAACAATATATAACATAGATGTACCCTTTGTTATGGAAAATATGATTTATATGTTTCTGTATGTGTTTCCTTTTAAGATATTTTCACTATCAGTGACAAAAGAAAGACATTTTATCTGAGTTTTGAAAAGCTGAGGTAATGATTACCGTTATTGATATACACATGTACTGTGAGGCAAGATTATAGAAGACTATAATTATCAGTATGCTAAAGGGCCTTTTACTGATTTGGACTCCTTGGATTAAAGTAAAAAAGTAGGAACTGGAGATACCAGCTGCACTTGGAGATGTAACCATAGAAATTTGTATTGACTAAATTTTAAAATTGAGTGTGATATTGTTTGACTGTAGCTGGTTCCATTGTGTTCAAACATATATTATATGAATTATTTTTAAAATATTGAATTCGGTGTAAACATATAATAATATCATATAGGATTTATTAATGAAATGGAATATTAGCAGATACGTGTAGCTTACATATATAGACAGTAATATCAGGGTACCAGTGTATTATTAATAAAATATTACACCTGCATGTAGTGATATTATTATTTTTAGGGTTAGTTTTGTCATACATATGATGATTTGACCAGGTTGATGTGTGTCCTGTAGTATACTGTATATTGAATCATCCTTCATTGATCAAATTGTATGTGTAGCTATACAGTCCATATACTAAGGGTAGTATGTATGCTGAGGGTAGGATGTATGCTAAGGGTAGGATGTATGCTAAGGGTAGGACGTATGCTGAGGGTAGGACGTATGCTGAGGGTAGGATGTATGCTAAGGTTAGTATGTATGCTAAGGGTAGGCATACTTTCTATATTTCTAATGATCCAACCTACCTATATTCAATCTGGTGAAATAAAAAAATTGAAGCCCTCTATGACAGGATTAGAAAAAAAACAACATCACAGATTGTATGATGGTGAGCCAGCAAGCACATATTTGGGCAAAATAGTTGTTTGAGCAAAAAAATCATCAGTTTGTGAAATTTGATAAAACAAAATGGTTGAAAGTTTCTTTCTGACTTAAATTGTCATTTCAGAGTTATTGAGATTGTTAAAATATGATTATGAAATGAAAGTATCATCAACATGCACTCGTACTAAGACTTACTTCTTTTTTGAACTTTTCAAAATTTTTAGACTGACCCATCATTTTAAGGTGTTAGGATGAAATACATTAAATACGGACATCGACATCCAAAGTCAGATCTTTGGTCTTAACACAAATAACATTTCAGAATCAACCCACAAGTATACAAAACAAAGATGTCGTTTTACATTTATTGTAGAAATTATTTTTGAGTCTGGTCTGAAATTTGACAGTGTGTAAACACTGATGACCCTGATGTCAATGGCATACCTTGGGACATTTTGAGCACTGAGATGGTTCTGGGGGGTATTATCACCGACTACTTGACAAGTATTGATGACATTTGGAGCCAGTGAATTATTTTGAAAATTTGTTTGATGCATTTTTACTCTGTGACAACCAGCATATAGTTATGAGTAAGAATAAAGAGTAAATTTTATATAATTTATTGGTGTAGTAAGTGATGGGTTATTATTTTTATATGGTCACTGAATATTCCTCTTCAAGGAAGTTTTACGGCTTTCTTAGCCAGTGGCTTACTTGCCTGATGACTGAATAGCTGCCACGTTTCTTTCACACTAACGTTTTGCAGGTTAAATAAAAGCAGCCGTCATTTGAAGTTTGAAAGAACAGAAGTCAGCTTCGTTGAAGATGTATCAACATGACAGAAATAGTTGTGAAATTGGTCATCGTGATTCTATTCATTGTCACAGTATGAGTTCAGTTAGATGTCAACAACACACTGTAAGGTCATTTGTTAAGTTCATTCAAGAAAAAAAAAAATCAAATGCCTGACTGTCTGAAAAAATGCAAAAAACATCAGTGTGCAAAACCAAGTCAATTAGATTTTATTCCCCCACATTTGTCTTTGTTGTTCTGCCATGGCAAATATGAGTGATCTAAGGAGCCTTGTCACTATGAGTTGATAGATGAAACCCGTAGGTCAAGAATATTTTCCAGCTGAATGAAAACAATTATTCGGGATAATATAACCATACCTCAAGCATAGTTTATGAATAATCAAGAAAAAGAATGGTAATTTGGAATGTTTTAACTCCTATTTCAACTACCAGAGAAGCACTGAATGACATAGGTACAATATGTTGTGATATAGAACAGCTAGGACGTAAAAAAAACATTTTCTGTAGATACAGTTGAACTTGGCTTTGTGTATCGTAAAAACTGTTTATGTTTATGAGGAAATAAAGTTACTACTATTATATTACTATTACTGACAAAGTCTTTTGTGATACTGTGTGAAAAAAAAACAACATAAAAAAAGGAATACAATTTTCAATCCAGAATAACATTTTCAGAAAATATTTAAAAAACATGTCTGTCTCAGTTTTATTGAAAAATTTATAATATGATATATTCAGTCTGCTATGTGAAATAAATTAAATGAAAACAAGAATTTAAAAAAAAAATATCCCCTTGATGTATTTTATCGGCAAATATGCAGAAATAAAATTAGCGTGCAATTTTAGATAGTTGTTAGATAATTTAATTAGAAATCAGCAAAAATTTGTGATTCTCTTGCAAGAAATATTTTGACTTGGAGAGTAGAAATATTCATTACTAAGTATGAACCCAAAGTCCATGAATATAATCATTCTAGCGTGAAAGTTTTTGTTATTAGTGAATATCCAGAGATTTTGTTTGAAATGGCCATACATCGACTTGTACATGTAATTCCATAGCTTTAATTTATTGATCGTCAAAAAAATATATTGACATGGCAAATTAATGAGGGATAGTTAAGAGCTGGGATATATGACATCAATACTAAATTTATCATTGATCTGTACAAATACATCTTGATTTTATAGTTCTTTTATTGAAATAAATTGGTCCCTAATGAAAGATTCAATTAATTAACACACATGTGCAAGCCAATGTAAAGTTTAGATAGATTGAGTGACTGTGTTAACTTATATATTATATGTCAGGACAATATAGCATTGGTATTTGACTGTCATCAGTCTCAATATTTGTTGTGTTACATCCATTGACATTTACTCATAACGATGTTTAGGTAAATTTGACAGACATCTTAAATTGACTTTTTTATCTGAGTCTTAGAAAGTATTTTCAGTCATGTAATCATCTTTTACAAAAAACCCGGACATTGAAAATGATGTTTTTGTGAGGAAGTTCAGAAGCACAGTTATACAGTTCAAATATTCATAGCTAGAATTTTATTGATAGTCAATCACTCATAGAAATCAGACAGGTTTAATAGCAAAATTGAAATGTTTTGTGTAAAGGTGTTAGAAATCCATTTTCAGTCTCGGTAACTGCAACCTAGGTTCTATTCTCTGAAAATGATAGGTGTATTTACAAAGTCTTTAACAAGCTTACATTGTAGGAGATGATATTTGTAAGTGCTAATTTTCTTAGCTTTGCTATACCCCAATGGCAATGACAGTTCTGGTTGGGTGATATTGCCATGACCCATTTGGCACTTTATAACGCCTAAAAGTTCCCCACCTGGTGTACAAAAAGTGGAAAAATAATTATGGTTTGTTGAGTTGAGTGATACATGTAGTACTTAGTAATTACTTTAGTAGTCATTAATTTAAAAGATGATATTGAACCAAAAATGGCAGTGATGCGTGTTAGGTATAATTTATTAAAATAATGCTATTCAACCTAAATGGTTTGACTTAAATGTTCATTTTGTGAAAAAGTGGCATTTAATGAAAACTTGGTTGAGTGTAGACTCTATATTTTGTTCTAAACGTGGTATCAAATGGATGAGTGATTTTGTAACCAGTACATGGTGTTTTTTGTACTGTGTTGTTTTTCAACCACACTGCCTTCTGTATGTCTCAGTGGTTGCCTCTTATGTTTTCGTTTACCGTTTGACCTTGGATCAATGTAGGTTCGGTCATATGATAAGTATAGTGAATGAAAGCGGTAGTATATTACATGTAAAGCCAAGGAAACAAAGGAACAAAGCGGTGGCCTGAAGTGTAGGACTAAAAGGAATGTCTATTATGATTCCAACGTGTAGTGGTATGTATGTTGTAACACAATGGGGTGAAGTGTGGATATGTTGTGTATTGTTTCAACACAACTGGAATTTGAACTCCTAGGTACCGCGGCAACCGGAGGTATGCAATATTTTTGTAGATATATACATTAGGAATGTGGTGTAAAGTCAAATAAATAACTAACATGTATTGTTTAACCTTTGATTTCATGAAATAGTTCATTCACTATGATAAACTCTGTACTACTTCTGAACACAGTTCCATACATGTAGTCTAGTGTTGTACGGATACAGTATAAATATATTGTTTCATATAAAAAACTGGATAGCTTCAGTTTAAATGAAATTGTTGAAAAATTAAACAGATTAAAAATAATAGGGTTAGGTTTAATTAAGTCTGAACATGAAGATTGTAACAAATATACTGGTATGTAATAAAGGCTATCCCTTTGTGTTCACAATCATGCCAAGAATAGCTTGAAAGAGCGCCCTCAAGAGGCCACATAGTACAGACATACTATTTCAAAAGAATGTACTGGTATTGGTTGATAGATTTTGCACTTTCCAAATGCTGTGTTGGCTTCAAAAAATAAAGGCTGTAAGCACTGACTAATGGTACAATCTTTGTGCACTGAAGCTAAGTAGGAAGGAATCTTATTCTATTTGAGAGCAAAAACATAGAATTAAGAAAAAAACCTTGATGTTTACAATATCAGGAAAATATCAGGTTCAGTGTCATAGTATTTGGGATAAATTATTGTTAAATTTTAAACTGAGTTTATAAACTTTTTACTTAAGTGAAAATACTTACAGAATACATTGATTAAACTATTCTAGTATAATGTTAATGTAAATACATGCCTTCTGTGACATTACAAACGTCTTCTGGCATTTGTTAGGACAGGTGATTGCCTCAACATTTTTAGATACGTATGAAAAATTATAACAACATCAGATTGTTAATATGTTATATCTTAATGCCAGGTTTGAATTTCAGTGAATTGCAAATGATGGCTAAGTGTGCTTCAGTAAGTACAATGCTAAGAGTGACTTTTAAATACGCAGCATAAATCTCGCCCCCCAAAAAGTATAAACTCAGCTAGTGGCCCACAAAACTGGAACACCTGAAGTGAACAAAATGTGCCCCCCCCCCCCAAAAAAAAAAAGAAGAAGTATAAACTCAGCTTGTAGCCCACAAAACTGGAACACCTGAAGTGAACAAAATGTGTTTCCCCCCCCCCCCCCCAAAAAAAGAAGTATAAACTCAGCTTGTAGCCCACAAAACTTGAACACCTGAAGTGAACGAAATGCAAGAACAGGAGTTAGCAGTTAGTTATATATGACATATAAGTAATTGAAGAATTTTTTGTTAAAAATTTACCATGCAAAACTAATATTTTTTTAAGATTAGTGTATACTGCTTGTACAAATGTTTTTCTAAGTTTATGGTAGCTAATAACACAATGGAATTTTTATGGGGCCATTAGCTCTTTCTGCGTCACTATTTTTCTTCTGGTATTCTTCTATGCAGTGTTTTCCCCCTTGAAAAAATAATGGTATAGTCTGATCATTTGTATAACAAAAGATTGCATTGTTATGCAAGTTTGCCTATTTAAATTGTCAAGAAATTACAGGGTAAATGTACTACTGTATAATGGCAGCAACCGGTACACCAAGTCATTCTGTAGAAATACTGTCCTCTGTGTTGTAGAAAGACATTCAAACCGTTACTACTGTTTTCACATCTACAATGTATGAACTCTCGTTTAAACCATTGAAGATGTCTTGGAGCAGATTTATTCATCCATTTCACGTTAAGATTCACACCATTTCCTGACAAATGTAGCAGAAACGTAAATGAGTAATAAAAAACAACAACTATAGGTTAATGAGAAAGCAAACTACTGATGTCTTGTCAGTAGACAGGTAAATTAAACACCGGCTGTAAAATTAGTGTTGTGGAAAACCTGACGTCAGTGTAAAAGCCTTAATCAGATTAGAAAGTGTTCATTTGTTCTTTGGTCTATTTTAGACCTATATATAGCTTGACTGAGTACACACAATGTTGCCCCTGAAATCATTGTCTAGTTTTCTCTGCTTTATTAGATTGCCAACAAAATGTATTTTTGTGTTTGCATTTGGGTAATGGAGTGAATAAAAGTTGAGTTTGTAAGGAAATTCAATATTAATTTGTTGGCTAAGTAGTCTCGTGTAATGTGCAGGCACCAATTATAACCATTATAGACTAGGAACTAACAAAATTGTTTGAAAAAATGGACGTTCTCAAAGGAGATTAGAAAGATCTGAACTGACTGAATTAAGTATTTAAAAATGTTTGCACCGTAAAATGTCTTGAAAGCATTACATTAAAGTGGGCATGGACTACAGGCATTTGGAATTCATTGCAAAAATATCATTTATCTAAGGGGTGTAACAATCAATAACATTAAACTATTATATTATGAACAGAGAACAATGGTTACACAATATAGTAAGTGCATGGTAGATTATTCAAATCTAGTCATTTATGAATTTCAAACTGTCAATTACAAATATTCCTGACATGAAAAATTAAAAAAATATCAAGTATTTGTAAGATTTCCAAGTTAGAACTTGGTTGGTCTTGTATTGGCCTAAATCACGGAATTCTTTTATTTTCAATATTTGGAAGGATTTCACATTATTCCAAAAATGTAGTTTGCCAGTCTGTGGGTATTTTACGTAAATTTCAAAACATAAATAAATAAATGATAAGTGTCAAGTTAAAAGTAATGGTTTCTTAGTTTGAGAAGGAGATGTGTGAAATTATTAAAAAAATATTGGTCCATTGACAGGATATTATAACATTACAGTAAAATAATATAGATTGTTCTATGAGACAAATATAGCATTATATACGATGTCTCTGAAAGTAAGTAGAAAAATTGATATGAAAATATGAAATCCAAATTTGTGAAATATGATAGAACTTGAAATGAAAGTACAAAAGTTATACATCAGTCAACTTTTAAAATAAACAGGAGACAAAAATGAAACAAAGATCATCATGAAATGCATCCTTAGGTCATCCATTGATATGTTTCTGTTTCATCAAATGCAAGTATGTAATTTAATGAATAAATAATTTTTAATATCATTTTGCCAACACTTCATCATCACTTAGTATAATTGTAATGGTTTGTGTTAGTTGCTATCCTGAAATGAACACTGCTATTTGCCAGAGTTTTGTACCCTTGACCTTTGACCTTGACAAATGTCTATGTCAGTCAGCATCAAAAGGTGATTCATAGACATACATGTACGTGTAGTGTAGATCATACAGATATATCAATCGTGTTTTGTTTTGAAGTTTTAGAACTCTGGTTATAAAGAGGAGAAATTTTGTAAAATATTCATCATATCCAGTGATTAGATATCAGGTCTGGTTTGAATTCCAAGTAGAATGATTTGGGAAGTTAGGGTTTACCTACGTATGGTGATGAACAAATGCAGAAGTGGAAAACCATGGTAAAATGACTGAACTTGGGTACATTCAATACCACTGTCAAAAACATTTGGATGGAACTCTGGTAAAATGACTGGTGAACCTGGGTAGATTTTGCCCCCTCCCTGCAAAAAAAAATAAAAAAAATAAAAAAATAAAATAGAAACATTGCAGGTGAAAAACTAGTAAATTAATGGGAAACTTTGTCAGATTTTATTGATGTACAAAAATTCTGGATATTTTATCTTAATATTTTGTTTTAATATTTGATATACCAAATATACATGACATGACAGTACAGTATGCAACACAATTCACATATAGAGGGATTAAGATAGTGTATTTTGTAGATCTGACAATATAATACTTTCAGTGTAGTTTGATTTGATATTTCCACCTACATCTATGACTAATTTAACCTTTAGGCTAGAGTCTCCAATCCTAGTGAACTACATAGTCTTATGCCCTCCCTTCAGGATCTTCCCTTTTCCCTCTGGCTTTCCCAGTCCATTCCCACAGTCTCGTCGTCTTTGTGTTTTCTATTGTTTAAAATAACCATATTTGAAACACATCTCTGCGTGATAATGTTGCCCGCTGTTCTCACAATTAAGCTGTCGTGAATTCAGATGATCTACGTCAAAAAATATTGCGCTTAAATAATAGAATTAAAAAGTTGAACTTGCTAGACCTTTGCCAAAAGATAATTTTCTTTATGCATTGATAAAATAATTAACAGGATTCATGGTTTGCCAAGGGGGGAATTGTGGAATGCTTTAATTTGTAGGAGTTATCTGATTATTTTGTCCCCTATCATGCATAAAAATTGTGTTATTATGAAGCCTTATCAGTAGGGTTAGTGAGGGTTATTTAGTGATGGCGGGATGACGTGATACAGTGACAGTTCTCTGGCATGGATGAGGGCAGACTTTGCTCAGATAGCTGTTCACTAAGGAATACGGTTGTCTGACAAGATAAAAACCAGTACACACACCTGAACTTTGTGGACGATTGTTGTAGACATGATGGAACCATATCAGAGACAGTGAAATTCTACTTGATTGTCTACGATTTACATTCTGCATGCTTTACGCTAGGGTTTTTTCCTCTTCAGCTAATCACTTGTAAGTTTACCACAATGTTTGTAGCAGCTTTTTCTATATTATTTGCACATGAATGGAGAAATTGCGGTAAAATGGGAACGGTATTTAAAAAATCAAGTGGTTGGAAAGACCCCGTAGATAGAAACTTATGCTAGGTATAGCTGAGTAGGATGTGAACTATGATAACATTTTTCAAAATGTTTATTTGTAACATTACTGCAATGTTTGTAGAAGATATTCTATATTAATTATTACATGTATTTACATCCAAATGCTGATATTCATATAATTCAGATCAAATGTACAGTATTAGATAAAGTGAAGTGATTGTAAAAAAAAAATGAAAAAAATACTATTAATGACAGTTAAATAAGAAAATAATGTAAGTAAAAATATTAAAATAATCCATAACTGGTAAGGTATGAAGAATTTAATTATGATGTCAAATTGTGATGACATTTATTAATTTTTTTTTTTCACAAAATCTTTGAAGTTCGTTGAGCCTGGTAGCAGTTACATTTAACAAAAGGCAATATACTAGTATGGGATGTACTTTAATTTGCTATTGTCTGTTTTGGTCCTGACAGGATGATGTTAGACGATATGGATTGAAATAACGTATGGCAGTTGTATCATGTAAATTAATTAGTATAGATGTATGTCTTATGTACCGTTGAATTTTGAATGAAAATATCAGTATACAAGTAATTTTTTGGAATATTATAAAGAAATTCACACCAAATTCTGATTAATATAATGTACCTGTTTGTTGTTTGTAAGAATTTTTATCCATTATCCAGAATGTGCTATAAATCAATGTTTGGAAACGAAACTATTTTTTTTTGAAAAAAACCTATCATGTAAAAGAGTGACGCTTCAAAATTGAAAGCAGAGTTAGGTGGTCACAATAGCAGAGTTAGGTGGTCGCAATAGGAGAGTTAGGTAGTCACAATAGCAGTTAGGTGGTGACAATTGCTTAGGTGGTCAAAAGCAGAGTTAGGTGGTCACAATTGCTGAGTTAGGTGGTCTCAATAAGTTATGTGTTCACAGTTGTTGAATTAGATGGTTATAATAGGTTAGTTAGGTGGTCATATACATGCAGCAATATAGATGGGTGAAGGCCCTTAGGTCAATTAGAATTGTGTTCATTATAAACCATAACTAGCCATAATAGATAATATGGGTTGAGAGACAATTCTAATTAGTAATTTAATTGCTGTTAGTTCGTTTACCAAATTAATGTAACTCTTTCAGTCTATTATGTAAAAAAAAATCAGTTTCAATTCCCATGTGAGAAATTAGTGGTAAGGTGTGAATATTGTTAATTAAAGTGAACGAGATCAAAGAAAGACCGACTCATCAACTCATGATTATTTTCATTAATTATTAGTAAAGGGAATAATGAGTATATCTCCAATCGTTCCCTAATGTCTTATTTTTATTACCAAGTTCAAAACAGGAAGTCTGTCTATCTTTTACCATTAAATTTGGATCAGTGATATTAATAGATTTATTAGCAAATACAGAACAACATCAATAACTCAAAAACATGGTACATGCATGTAGCTTAATACAAACATGGCTTGAATTTCTGATAAAGTTTTGCACAGGTACAGAAGTTTTCTCAACAAGCAGAATTCAACTTTATGCAATGGTGAAAGTACAAAGAAATAAATACATACATGAAACACTTGAAGTACAACTAACAGATGAAATAGGAAACAGAACTTGAAATGATGGATAAACAAGTCTAAACTTTAAGTTATAATAATGACAATTATAGAAATATGATATTTGATGAAAATAGCGTTACACGTGGCAAGTTCATATCTCAAAGTTAGGCAATACAGATGAAATTAACAACACAAATTATATAGATATCAACAACACCAGAAAATAAACCAATCAGATTTTAAATCCATTTTAGCCAATTCTGACCATTCTTACTACTCAGAGCAAGGGAAATGTAATTGGTGTTGTTTCCATGGCAACTGTGACATGTTCAATTTCTTTTTTTTTTAGCTGAGTGAGTCTAATTTGGTGTGGTTTCCGAGGGCAACCATTGCAATCAGAGTTCAATTGCAATTATTCAGGATGTGTTAGATGATTATTACTTTTCACAGCATATGCACATTGTGAAAGAAATGTAACAGGACATGTAATATGCTAATCTGGAAACTCAAATTAAATCCAATTTAATTCCCACTAATTCCATTTCAGTTTCACACTGGTGGGATAATATGTCAATACAGTCAACAGTACAAAGTGTTTGGATAAGGAATTGTAATCAAAAGCATAGTGTTGACTGATAGTGTATATTAAGATAATGAACTGTCAATAGAGGCTATCCATGGCTTTGACTTTTTCGGAGAAGGATTCAAAGTCACTGATAGCCTCTAGACTATGTCCAGTTCAAAGCCATGGATAGCTTCTAGACTATACAATGTAGTATGTTCAGATCAAAGTCACTGATAGCTTCTAGACTATGTCCAGTTCAAAGCCATGGATAGCCTCTAGACTATAGTATGTCCAGTTGTACTTTCCTCACTATAGAGAAAGCATCATGCTAACACCATCCTTGGCCACCAAAACTGCCATGCTTGGTAGGTTTCTACCATGCTGTGTTTTCCCACTATAGAGATAACATAGTGCTAACACCATCCTTGACACCCAGACCCCCATGCTTGGCAGGTGTTTGCTGTGCTGTGTTCTCCCCACTATAGAGAAAGCATAGTGCTAACACTGTCATGCATCCTTGCTACCAAGGCCACAATGCTTGGCAGGTTTCTGCCATGTTTCAAAAGTGTTCTACCATCCTTGAGGTTTAGTCATCTTTTGAATGACAATATTACAATAATATTGTCACATGAAGAGAAATGGCTGATCCCAATATTCATGTCTGTATGTGTTAAATACAAACATGTCAGAGTATGTTTTCAATGCTGAAGACAAGCATATTATATGCAAATCATCATGTTGATATGTAAAGTATTATGCAAATTTGCCACTATACTTGCATTCTATCCAAGGGGAGAAGACTGAGTTTTTGATGTGTTCTTCCAAAAAGTCCAGTGAGGGCTACATACTTCTCCAAGAACTCAAGACAAAAGATTTCCAAACACAAGTTATCTTGTATCTTGTACAAATAGAAAATATCATAAACTGAAATAAATATGCAGACAAACTTTGTAGAAAGAGTGATGGTGAGGAATTTGTGTGTCTTTCCATCATATTGTCAAGTTCAGTTCCCTATTGTGTATCCTTGGTCAGTCAACTTGACAGTAATGGAAGAGATCAAACTCAGTATGCATTTCCCAAGATGGGAAATATCCGGCCTTTATCTCATGTAAAATTCACAATTCAACAGTAAGCCTGCAGCAGAGAAGGACATGTATATTGGCCTTGTAACTGATCAGGTTTTGGCACTGATGAGGAACAAAAATGTAGATATCTCAGACACTGACACACAAAGTCTGTAAATTTGTGTTGTGTTCTATGTCAACCTGTTAATTTATACAACTAATTTTTTTCCTGTACTTTACATTATTTCATACCAAAGTTGGAGTAAATATTTTGTAGAATTTGATGGCAATGTTTTTATCACCATATTGTAGGTATATCAATATATTTTCAATGTACTACTAACGTTTTCAATTTATGTTCATCTAAAAATATGATATAAGTTCTAACTGACACTTTTTCAGTTTAGTAAAAATACATGTCATTATAGACTAAATAAAGTAGCCTTTCCGTTCTCTAAAATTGAGAGTTTTTAATCGTGTGATAAGTAAAGTAAACAGAGATTTCCATTAGTTTAAATCTATTTGAATTGAAAATGAATTCTCTGTGACGTGTATGCAGTGTTTACATTGTAAATATCAGTTACAAATAAACCTAGAAATGTAATTGAAGGAAATTAGACAAAGTACTGATAATACAGCAGTTTACAAGTTTGTCTCTGGTTTAGACTGTACGATACATGTATGTCATGGTGTTTAACACTGTTAGGCTTCTCAATCAAGACTTCACTGCTGTACATGTTTGAATTTACAAGATGTAAAAAATAACATTTACAGACACTGCAGCAGAATAACAGCAACCCAAACAAATCTATGATCATACTTTTTTATGATTGCCTTATATAAAATGATATTATGATACACTATAAGTAACTTATTTTTTTTGGAATGTTTGTGATAAAATTCCTGACAAACCTGTGAATCAATACATGTCTGTACAACCCAATTATGATGTTTTAATTGAAATAGAGACTATTAATGAAAGCACACAGACGAAGAAAAAACAATAATTACAGACTACAAACTGACAAAGGAAAGACAATGGCACAAATGTTGAACGTACTACAATTGTGTCATATATCAAAAAATTTGCATTCATTTTTCGGGGGCATCAGTTTTTATGAGAAGCGTCTCTGAATAGGAATAAAAACCACATGAAAATAAGGAAAATAGAAAACCAAAGTTGAAGGATGTCGTTGGATGGGTTTCAAGTAGAGTTGTGTTCAGTGAGTAGACATTTTGGAACCACTACAAAACAAGGGATTAACCTCACTACCAAGCAATTTCCCGCCTAGATTAGTTGAACAAATTTTTGTATTTTGAGACTTTTTTTTACAACCAGAATCATACATTATTTGTATTCATGAATATTTGTCCAAAATTTTGGATCAAAAGTGCACATTTTTACAAAAGTTTACAATATTGAGAAAGAAATATGAATAAAAGTGAATGGCACGTTTTTCCACATACATGTTGGAATGAAGGTGCTGAAGTACATGTACATGTATTATGTTACATCAGTTATTTGTCTTTTGTAGTGTTCCAGAACACAGGAAATAAGATTAGCTGTCTCTGATAGTCGAAGTGCTGATACAAGTGATAAGAGTAGGATAAAATCACCTGGATTGCTACCAGATATGATAGTTTAATATTGAAAATTTATCTCACCATAAAATCAACCCCCTCTAGCTAATTCTGAATTAATAATAAAATTGTGAAAACTAACATAATTAAAGTGGTCTCGTGAAAGTGCACGCGAAAGCTGATAGTCTGCAATAATATTTGAACTACGGTAGTATAACTGAATACACATACGTACTCATCCAAGCGGGAAAAATTCTTTTGTTTCAAAGTTGTCGGAAACTGAAGTGCTCAGGGTCAATTTTGTCGTGATGATGGAAAAGTCGGCATGTCGTTTGGTCGTTGACCCATGAAATATCATCCCTAAGCTGTTAAAAAAGAATATGGTTAAATTTGAATATCTGTGAGTGAGACAGAAAGCAGTACAATGGTACAGTGTTTTGATTGGTATTCATGTGTTCTTAGTGACTGATGCAGTATCCTACGGAGAACGCAATTAAGTTTAGTGCAGTGTCGGGGAAAAAAAATGAAAATTTTATCAGGATCCCCTACTTGTTGATAACTGCATTCAATATTGAGATTGGAGATTAGGTGTTTCTTTCTATGGAAATTAAGCTGCAATGCTGGTGAATCATACACTTGATCTGCATTCAGGAAATTCAGGAATTTCTCTTTTTTAGCTTTGTATGTTGCGACAAGGTCTGTAACAGTGCAACATGGATGACTGTCGCTAATGATTATTGACTGGTAGTTTCAATTGGATTAAATGTACAGTTAGTGGCAGAATTGACTGCAGATAAAACAAAAACCACAATTATTTTGGCGTCTTTTCTGGGAGTAGACAATATACAGCTAGTTTTCTTTTTGTTAGTGTGTATTGTCAATGTTTTACTGTTGTATGAGTCAGTTTCTGTCCCAACAGACTAGTCCCTGTCTATCCAGACTAGTCCCTGTCTATCCATCCATTCAGACCAGTCCCAGATGGATACATGATAGGTACACATGGTTGTCAGCTGTTGATGGTACCAGATAGGTACATGATAGGTACACATGGTTGTCTGGTGTTGATGGTACCAGATGGGTACCAGATAGGTATACATGGTTTTCAGGTGTTGATGGTACCAGATGGATACATGATAGGTACACATGGTTGTCAGCTGTTGATGGTACCAGATAGGTACATGATAGGTATACATGGTTTTCAGGTGTTGATGGTACCAGATGGATACATGATAGGTACACATGGTTTTCAGGTGTTGATGGTACCAGATGGGTACATGATAGGTATACATGGTTGTCAGCTGTTGATGGTACCAGATAGGTACATGATGGGTACACATGGTTGTGTGGTGTTGATGGTACCAGATGGGTACATGATAGGTACACATGGTTTTCAGGTGTTGATGTACCAGATGGATACATGATGGGTACACATGGTTGTCAGGTGTTGATGGTACCAGATGGGTACATGATGGGTACACATGGTTGTCTGGTGTTGATGGTACCAGATGGGTACATGATAGGTACACATGGTTGTCAGGTGTTGATGGTACCAGATGGGTACATGATGGGTACACATGGTTGTCTGGTGTTGATGGTACCAGATGGGTACATGATAGGTATACATGGTTTTCAGGTGTTGATGGTACCAGATGGATACATGATAGGTACACATGGTTGTCAGCTGTTGATGGTACCAGATGGGTACATGATAGGTATACATGGTTGTCAGCTGTTGATGGTACCAGATGGATACATGATGGGTACACATGGTTGTCTGGTGTTGATGGTACCAGATGGATACATGATAGGTACACATGGTTGTCAGCTGTTGATGGTACCAGATGGGTACATGATGGGTACACATGGTTGTCTGGTGTTGATGGTACCAGATGGGTATATGATGGGTACACATGATTGTCTGGTGTTGATAGTACCAGATGGGTACATGATAGGTACACATGGTTGTCAGGTGTTGATGGTACCAGATGGGTACATGATGGGTACACATGGTTGTCAGGTGTTGATGGTACCAGATAGGTACATGATGGGTACACATGGTTGTCAGGTGTTGATGGTACCAGATGGGTACATGATGGGTACACATGGTTGTCAGGTGTTGATGGTACCAGATAGGTACATGATGGGTACACATGGTTGTGTGGTGTTGATGGTACCAGATGGGTACATGATAGGTACACATGGTTGTCTGGTGTTTATGGTGCCAGATGGATACATGATAGGTACACATGGTTGTCAGGTTTTGATGGTACCAGATGGATACATGATCATGAGTATATATGGTTGTCAGGTGTTGATGGTACCAGATGAGTCAGTATAGATGCGACATTTACTGAATTTGACCAAATTTAGGCCAGATAAGCTTTCGTGACAACAACTCTGAATGAATGCTATAAATACACACAGCTAGTATGGAAGGAAATGAAACCACTGCCAGACAGAATGTGATGTTGGCTAAGCTTACTATAATTACTGCATCAACTGTAGCAATGATGACAGATAGCCACAAGGCATAGGAGTTAGTGTACTGCCAACAGTTAGTACTAAACACTGAATTATTTTACCATATATATATTTTATATACTTTCACCGTAATAACTGTAATCCTTAGTATTTTTATATGCTGTGGAATGTCAAAATATTTATGCATAGTATTAAAAATTATTAACCAGTGAGTCTACAAGGAAAGTAGGAGTAAATTTAATTTCATTGAGAGATGAAATACAACTTACATTGTATTTTTGTTATTATGAATATAATATAATTTATATGATGACATTTAACTCAATATGTTCTGTAATTTGCAAGATTTTTTTAAAAAGAAAAAAAAAATTGATGGCCACTATCAATCAGTTCTACTATACTATACTTTACTTTGATGTTAGTTGTTACTTTCAATTTACCTGGGTCGACCCAGGCCCCATGCTCCTGGAAAAGACTAGGATGGTGTTTTAGGTGGGTTTACTATAATATAGATTAGGAATCTCAAGTCAAAATGGGTTAAAGGAAAGTCAAATAGGTGTGCTAACTTCCTTGGCGATTGGGTCTGATCTTAGCAGTGTGGTTTCTTGGTGTTTGTACGGAATCTTAGTTGTGTATGTCCTAAGTGATTGGGTTTGATCTTAACAATGTATTTCTTTGGTGATTGGGCCTGATCTTAGTTGTGTGTTTCCAAGGCGATTGGGCCTGATCTCAGTGTGTTTCCATGGTGATTGGGCCTGATCTCAGTGTGTTTCCATAGTGATTGGGCCTGATCTCAGCAGTGTATAACCTGGGTGATGATTTGGCCTGATTTTGGTAGTGTCACAGTGTTTGTGATTTGGTGTAATCTCAGTTTAATAGCTCATAGAAGTCAGTATTTGTATTTCAAATAGTGATGCCATTTGCCTTGTTTGTTGTATTTATATTGTAAGATAACTACTGAGAAATGATAGCATTGTGACCACAATGACATGACAAATCTCTAGTACATTTTCTTGTATCAACTATATGAAAATGACAAACATTTGACATTTAGGAAATCCGGGATAATGGTGAATTTGTAGAATTATACAAAGTGAATCACGGTCCTAAGTTATCGATCCTCTTGATGTTGACTGTTGCATGTTGTGTCACAAAAGCTGCAAAATGTAAAATGAATTTTGTTGTGTGATTTTGCAGACACTGTCATTGCCAACAAAGATATATTTAATAGTCTCCAAACACATAGATCTGCTGTTTAAGTACTCTAGTGTCTATTTTGAAGTAGTTTTTTTGTTCCAGCACAAAGTTCTGTGTTGAGTTTGTTACATTTTGTTGTGAACTGTTCTTGACTGAAAACACAAGTTATACATGTATTTGACAGTATGATTCATTGTCCCCAAACACGTAGGGGATGATTCTTGAAAATTTCTTTAATTTCAGAAAAGTAGTCTTTGTTCTATGTACGTGCAAACAGACAATTGAAATTGTTTTCCCAGAAGGACAGAATCTATCAAAAACCAGTAAATTCTAATTTAAAACTAGAATTGATCATTTTTCCTTGTCAGAAAAGTAACTAAGGCCTGAAACCAAATGTGAATCCTTTCTTTGACTCTAATAGTATCTTGTACTTGGGAAAATGAAAAACTGATAGACCCACCATGTCAATTTTATACAATATTAAAGCCTGTCAGTCTAAAACAAGAGGAAAGCTACCGAATGAAAAAAGATCTCACAACATTTTTGAGAGACAACCATTTGAATATTAGTACTTATCAAGAATAACTTGAAAATTCTGTTATGTTATGATAAACTGTCGCCTTTTATTAATTTTATAATTATCTTCTGAATAGTTTTACTCATTAGTTCTATGAAGTATGATCTCAAATTTCTTGTACTTATTATTTACCTTTGTGCAAAGAAATGACTACATGTGACACTACATGTAGATATGAACTTTTTGTCATATTCTGAGGAATGTCAGTTAGATATATTTCCATATTTTGATATTGTATAGTGATGACTGATTTGTTGGATAAATAAAGAATATGTCTGACATTGCCATGTAGACGTTACAAAATGAAATATAATGCAGTTTGACTAAGCTGTGTTGAGAAGGTGATTACTGATGTTGGATTCACTCGATTTTGATTTGAAAGTGGAATTCCCAAACTAATGGATGAAAAAGATGCTTAAGACATCTCAACATAGTTTAGCTTATCCACGTAATCCTGGTACATGATTCGTCTCTGTCTACGAACAGCTGTTTTTTGTCTCCACTCTGTGCTGTATGAAATGCCGCCAGAACTACTGTAAAAGATGCCGCTTTGTACTTGTCCAAGATGACGTGTGGCGTTAGAAATGCCTGAAGTGGCCGTATAACAATGTGTGTAGGGACAAGAGTCGAGCAGGTTTTCTTTTTCGGCCTAAGTGCAACCAAAGAAGATGTACTTGACAAAAAGTAGGACTTTTTGAGGCATATGTTATTGAAAACTGTAGTTTGAGTGTGATCAAGAGAATTCTATAAATGCCCTGTGGGATATGAACATTTATTTGTAGACATTGAAATGAAACGATATCATTTTTTTTCTGAACCAATTTCCACATTTTCTTATAACCTTACTTTAAATACTTGATATTTAGACGTACTTGTATTCTGTATGTGACTGCTACTCGATTAGATCTTGGAAAGCAGCTACATGTACAGTTGTATACACATACTTTCTCAAGTAGTTGCTTTTTTCTTTGTAGCAATGCTGTTGACACCACAGAGAAAAAAATAACTATCATTCTAATGACGTAAAGATACAGAGAAGGATTCTAATGACGGAGAAAGATATAGGGAAGGTTCATAATGAGAGAGTGGGAAAGATACAAATATCTGTTATTAGAGCATAATAGTGATTATCACTTCTCAACTAACCATGTCACACAAAACTGTATTTTCTCACAATTTGTACAATTCTACTTTTTTTAGCAATTCGTACAATTCGGACATAATTGAAAGGATCGGATTTATAACAAGGCCTAGTCTACCATGGCTACAACCAATTATTCTTTTTCATACATTTGGAAATCGGGGTAATCATACATAATTCTTTTTTTTCTCTCCGAACTCTTTAAGTTGCCGACAAGTTTTAATGACTAGTATTAGAGTATCATTACACAATGGGTATTCCACTATATCCTGACTTGCATTCAAACACTCTCTCGTTAAAATACAAGTGTTAGCTACATTGAACAATTTGGTGAAACTCAACAGATTAATTACTGATCACTTCCTGTATAACCACAAAGAAGTTGTGAAATTCTTATTCAGAACATACAACATCCATAGTATATAGCATTGAGACCTTTTCAATAATACTTTAATGATTACCACCACCAGCTCTGTTAATGATGTAATGGCTGGCTTTGTGATTGTGTGGTATCTTTGTACAATGAAAACAGTTATCATATACATTGTACAAGTAATATTTCATAATTGTAATACAGCGTTGTATTATTTCCTATAAAAGCTGTGTTTAGGAGATTGAAATACAGCGGTAGCCTTGAAGGAAAACTACCAGTATATATAAAGTTCCTGAAAATGTGTTGAATTAGTGAGTAATCTAAAGTACTCTCACCTTGTCACTACTGTGCTGATCTGCTATTCATATTTTTCATGATAACTTAGCTGGATGTGTATGTTTCAACACTGTGTTCACTCCTTGTAATTTGTATAGCATAAAGTCACCAAAGAACTAGAGACCATCTCAGATTTTGACATATACTAAGGAAACACCTTGAAATTCATCGATTTTAGAAGTAAGGTTTCAATTCTGCTACTTTAACTTTACTTTGCACCCCTTGTTGTGAACCTCCTTCATCCTCCCCACTGTCAATCTACCATTCTGCCTGCCTAATATGACACTAAAAGTTTTAAAAGTTCATGAAATTTTTATTTATTGTGGTGTTTGTTGCAATGTTTAAAGATTATGGCTGACATTAAAACGAAAGGAATTAAACACACATACATATACATGTATGATGTACACGCACACACACACACACACACACACACACACACACACACACACATACACACACACACATACATACACACATACACACACATACATACACATACACATACACATACACATACATACACACACATACACACACGCACACGCACACACACACACACACACACACACACACACACACAAGAGAGTAGTACTGTCAAAAAGTTAAATTTTTGTAGAATATGTTTACTGTCTCAAATAACATTGATAATTTAGAATAGTGAAAAGCTTAGTGTACTACTGTACCATACTGCACCATACCTTACTTTACAGTGTACTGCTGTACCACACTACACCATAATTAGTGAAACATACCTACAAGTTACTTTTCAATTCAATACAATACAATACAATACCATACTGTACAGTACCTGACATATCAATATTCATGCAGTGCATATGTTTCTTTTTTGGGAACAGCATACTGTACGTGATATGCTGTTAGAGTGGACAAAGATGTATGTGAGATCTTACATGTGTACTTTTAGATCTATCTCTGTACATGATAGAATGGACAAAAAATGCATGCCAGGTTTTACACGCGTACTTCTTAGATCTATCTCTGTACAAGTAAATGAGACTCTCACCGTTTTCTGTCCAGGATTAATTGATATATCAGATATATAGAGGTAAATAGATTGTGTTGTTTCCACGCCAGACTGTAAATGAACTGTCAGTAAATGTTTAATAAGAATTACGGGTACACCAATGTGATTTATCATTGATGTTTAGTGTTAGTACACGTAGTGAACTGATCAGTCTTGATGCAGGATTGCACTATTTATCAAGGCTTGTAAGTAAGTCTCAATAGTTAGCTGAACACTTTCTTGATGTTAGGCGTAAACATCTCAAGAAAACTAATGCCATTAGAGTGAGTAGAGAACTATTCACGTCGTTGCCGTGGTGAATTGGCGGGAAGATAAGTAGGAGGAATTGATTGGATTCCGTGTGTCGGATTTGGAGTAATCAAGCTAATCTCACATTAGAGAATGAGGGGGAGCTTTATTAAATGAAGGAAAAGTTGTATATATTGACAGCTGAATTCAATAGAGGATGAGTCAACTGTTCCGTGGATCAATATGCTTGCTTCTCGGCTAACTCCGGTATCAATAATCTAAAGCTGAGATCACTATTATTAAGTATTGCCTATTATCCCATGGGGGTCAGACAATGTTATTAATTCACTGGGATGAGTATAAGGATCAATTTGTGAGGAAATCGTACCGTGATGTTCCGATCTTTCAACTTTTGTTGTTTCACCTTTTAAGAGGGTGATATATACTAATAAGACAAACTGAAATGTGTGTAACATCACTGGAGTAGACACAGAATAAATAGTAAGATTAAACATGTCTTCGCAACTCTAGGTATTAAAGTTAAATTTTCCCATTCATGCAACAAATAGACAGGAAGGTGTGTGTTAGTGTCGGTGTCAAATGGCTGATGGGAATTTGACATTGATACAATGTAGCTGTACAAGTCCACAGCAAATATGAATAGAGGATACACGTGTACAATTTGTATGTATATAACATGTGTATATATATATATATGTACATTTGTATACATTGCAGCCCCCTTCATTATGACAAGTGACATGATTTGCATGGGTAAAGGGTACAGATGATGTTGAGGTGGAGTTGGGGTAGGGGCAGCTTTATTTACAATGTATCAAAGACCAGTTTCAATCCCAGGTTCTCATAGTAATGTTATCTTATCCATGGAGTCAAGGATTAAGCAGTTCATAGGATGATTCTTATGTTCTGGACAGAAGGATGACTCTTATGTTCTGGACAGAAGGATGATTGTTATGTTCTGGACAGAAGGATAATTGTTATGTTCTGGACAGAAGGATGATTGTTATGTTCTGGACAGAAGGATGATTCTTATGTTCTGGACAGTCTTCTATAACTCTGCCAGACAACTGTGTTTCAAACCTAAGTTTTAATCTGAACTTGGCCTTTAAGGACAGAAATCTTCTGTCAAGAATTTGTAGCAAGTAGCCAGAAGGAGCTGATTCAGATTGAATCCTGTATATCCTAGCTGTATAGGTATAGAATCATTAACATGTAGGGCAATTACATATATCTTATACACAGTTAAAACTACCTGCATGCATATTAACGTCATGGTATTAAAAATTATATGCATTAATCTATATTGGAACTTTACTGTATTTTTATGATAAATACAGTGTAATAAAACATTTGATCATATAAATATATGTGCATGAAATAAGACCATTCTTCATTTGTCTTCTGAGATTATTTCTTGACTAAACTTATAACTCTGTGTTAAGAAAACATACGCATTTTGATGACTGTAACCCCAAATCCCAAAATAGCATCGATGGACTTATGCTCAGCATATCTGAGCTAATTCCATACCATGAAATCCTCAATAATTTTATATATAAATGTATAATATAGCCTGAAGTCATTATAAGTTTACATCAATGTGTCTGTAGGGATATGAGTTCACAACTTAGTTATTGATAGTTGGTAGATATGTGTTGATAAATAGGAATATGACTTAATAATAATGTATACAGTTGAGTAATATGACTTCATGGTACATATATGTAATTCCCCTAGGCCATAGTTCAGCTTTTCCCTTTTCTAGGCCATCCCTTAGCTCTCTCCCCTTTTCCTGGCCCTTCTTCCTGGTCACCTCTCTTAATTCCTCTTCCTGTCTTCGAGATCACCTCTTAGAAATTCCTCCCACCTTCCAGGTCATCTCTTCACCCCTTTTACCTTCCTCCTGGTCCCCTCACACTTCCTCCGAGTTAACTTCATCGGTCACTTCCTAATGTCAGTACATCATCTTTGGTGGCCTGTAAATGCTTCTGTACGAGAAAATCTCACACAGAGAATTTCAGCAAAGGTTTTTATAGTGATTTACATATTTAATCCTCTTTCTACCAGGGGGAATATTTGTATGTACACAAAAAACAAGTTTGGAAAAACAATAATGTAACAAATTTGTTGTGGGGTCCAAATCTTCCAACAGCCCCCTGAAATCAAATGGTTTACCCCATAGTGTACAGAAAACCATTCTAGTTATTTGAGCCAATCAGTTTCTCGATGTATGCATTCATAAAGTTGTAAAGTGATGTACATGTATGATTCATTACTGCAAGTATATAATATTTGTTATAGTAGTCCCAACCTGTCCAACATCTTTATCCTGGAAGGAAGCGTGTCATCCAGGTGTTTTCTTATAACCTAACATTTGAACATGTGTGTACACTTTAAATACATTTGTAATCTATACTCTGTAATAAATCACTCTTGGTAAACTCATTTCTTAGAGAAATCTCAGGGTAACAAGTGTACAGAATTGTGACGCTAACATCACAAGATGCTGCTATCATATGAGATAAATGTTCTAGCTCTATTCATCAAATGTTGTACAGCAGGGAAGAAATAGAGACATATTGAGATACAGATATGGTTATTTGAGATGTATGCCTGTGGTCATTACAACAAAGCAGTATGTCTTAGCAGCTGTTGTGTTATCTCACCATGTAGTGAAAAACCATGTCAATCATTCTAAGTATTGTATAGCTGACTGTACATGTATTCAGATCACTTTGTGTGAAGTTTGTCAACACTGTATAGTGTATCATAGTCTGCACCTGTGATAGCAGTTTAATTTACCATGTTATTATGGTTGCCATCTGTGATTCTTTCTCCTGGGTGTTTGTCTTGTCATAATTACCGAGGTCAATACTGAGTACAGTGTTAGATTTTTTATGCTGTTTCTTGTATCTATGGAGTAAATGTAGCATGTACTGGTATTTTGTATTGTTTCATTTGTACATCTTTTTATCTTTTGTCAGGTATTTTACAGCACTGTTTCTTTCTGAAACATTTTGCAGTGAATTATTGTGTTGTGTGTCTGGTGCTGTTTTTCCTACATTTTTGTATCAAAAGTGTCAAAGGATGACAGAGTTGGTTACCTTTTCTTTTTCATGGTCACTATGGAAAACTAGTTAATACCATGTGACTTGCTCTCAGCCAATCATAGAGGGTGTTAGAAATTGATGTATTAATGGTCTCTATGTTATGTCCCAGGCAATAGTCTGTGTTAGGTGTAGGAGCAATACTTAGATGTTAGTTTGTTTTGGTGTATATCATAGTACTATAGTTGGTAGATAATGCACACTGGTCTCAAATCTGCAGTTACTGCTTGTCTCAAACAGTTAGTTGATCTTTCTGGAAGGGTTACCAGAAACTCATTGCCTCAGTGGTGCTGTACCCTTAGGCTTTAAACCTACTTATTATAGTTGACTGCATATGATTAGAAATGGGTGCATGTATGTATGAAAAAATTGTAATTTGGCGTGATTTTACTGAGCAGTATAGGTTTTTCTTATGTTTCCATGTGTATCAATACTTTCTTGATGGGTTCCAAGTGCATAAAACAACTTAAACCCCCTCCCCACCCCACGATGAAAGAGAAAAAACAAATGTGGTGCATACAGAAAGAACTATATATCTTTGACATATGATTCATATGTGAAAGATAGACAAATGAACCAGAAAATACTAGTAATTGTAAAGCATGGGTAATTTCAAATGTGTACCTACAGAAAAGCAACATTATAATACTTAGAATTCATAATTTTCTAATTCTATATTCAAAGTAAAGTGAGACTCCAACTTATTTACCATGATCATTGCAGAGCAAAATGTTACGGATCCGTCACATTAAAAAGTGTACTCATCGTAACATTTGCCAAGTTTTAAAATTCTCCCCAAGGAATGAGTAATGCATCTATCTCCATTTATGGCCCTCGGGCACAATCAATGATGAAAAGTTCTGAGTTGATTATAACATTTTCTCAAATGCCAATTCCATAATCCTAGCAAAAATAATTGAGATTTGGGAACGAAGTCAGAGAATTTCTGCAGCAAAATTTACCTTTTGAATTATACAGGATGAGACAGAAGATGTAAAATGAGATAGCAGTGAACAAAGGGGGAGTATCATCTTACCTATGATGAGAGGAATATCAGTTTACAAAGTAGTCTAAAATTAATTGATTTCCTGAGGCTAAGAGCAACATGATGTCATTTCTTTTGTTTTCAACTCTCAAACCATCTACTGCTTCCTCCAACCATCAACCTATCCCCTCCCTCTTTAATGTGCAGTGTCATGAAAGTTTAAAATCTCATCATCTCTCAATTTATGACCTGATTCTTTGTGGTTTTCAGATACAGAATTCCTCAGAGAAGGGTATCAAAGTTAGGTATATCAGGGGATTGTAATGGAGACCAGTAACTCTGTTAAGATAAGTTACGCACTAAACTACCAGTCTGCCTAAGGCCAACTCATTGTTCCCTTTCTTTCCTTGCCTGCAGATACAAGGAAACAAATTCAACAGCATCTGTGGTCGGCCATCTTTAATTTTCAGATGCACTGATAGATGTTAATAATGTGAGATGTGATTTGAAAGCTAGTAGTGAATTCCCAACATGTTACCCGTCAGTCGATCGGTCGGCTCCATTTAGCCATTATACATGTTGTTAATCTGTCAAATAATTATGCTGCATGGATTTTATTAATGCATCACATTTTTAAAAACTATCTAATTTGTGAAATCCAGTGTCAGAAAAGTGTTGAGTTACAGAAGGAAGTATTCTTTGCTTGAATTATGTGATGCCGCCAAAAGAAAAGAGAAATGCATTAAAAGGAAACAAGAAAGTAAATATAATGTATTACAGTATGATGTTTTGTATATACATATTTCCATTGTTAAGTTTAAGGATTGAGCAGAATTACAAGCTGCTGACGATGATAGCTTGGAATAAATGCTTACCTCAGGACAGCAATGCGTATCGTCTATATGCACTCTATTAGTACATAAACACTAGTAGTAGTACTGGTATGAAAGTGCCTTTGAGTGGATCGACATGTAGGTGCGGTGCCGACCAAAGTGATGAAAACCCTAATCAAAAAATTATCAGAGAAAATTCCTACTAGAAGAGAATAGGTTGCATGCCAGGAATATAATCCAAAGTGCATCAGAGATAATCCAGTTTGGTCATGCATATTAAGTTTATCCCAAATATCAGAAATTTTTGTAAGCTGATCAGAGAATGCTATTACTGAGCCCTTTCTTTATTCCAATCTTCAGAACGTGCTGTGTCATAAGAAGGAAACATATTAAAGTATTGTATGATACTGGTAGTGTGTGGTATATTGTCCAGATACTGTGTATTTTGTTGTACATCTTTACATTACCTAACAGATACAAAGTTAGTATGTTTAGTGTCCCATATCATACCATACCATAGTTATGTTAAAGTTAAGAAATGTGTAATACGTGTCACATATCATACCATACCATAGTTATGTTAAAGTTAAGCAATGTGTAATACGTGTCACATATCATACCATACCATAGTTATGTTAAAGTTAAGAAATGTGTATAAATGTCCCATATCATACCATACCATAGTTACGTTAAATTTAAGAAATGTGTATATGTGTCCCACATCATACCGTACCATGATAGTTATATTATTGTTTCTTTTGATATGTATTATGCCAGTACAAGATATTTTTTTTCAGATGTCATTTTTATCATATTCATAGAAACCATAATTTGATAGATATATTGATTTCAAACATTCAGACGTTGTGCTATACTTTTATTGATATATGTATCACCCAATTAGTAAACTTTGTATATTTATAAAGGGAACACCACTCCAGGAAATGAAGGAATTTTAAGAAACTTTGGGTTCTGGAGGGTCATTTCATTTCATTTCATGATTTTACATCAAATAATTTTCGTTGGTTGCCAAGAAACATCAGATTGAAATCATTTTTCATTTCTATTGTTCTGAGCAGTGGTACACTGTTATCTCATGGATATTTATAGCAAATATGAATATTTATTAGATGAGCAATGAATAGTCATGACTCCTAAGTGCTTATTACCTTCATATAAATATTCATGAATATGCATTGTTCATCTCATAAATATTCATGTCTGGTATGACACATGAGGCAACAGTGTACGGTGTACCATTGCAAAGAATATTTGAGGTGTACAGGAGTTTGAATTTGGTGTTTCTTAGCAACCAAGGGAAAATTATGGGATGTAAAATCATGAGGTGAACTTATGAATTTTTTTTATATATCTTGGAAGGTGATCCCAATAAAAAGATATTCTCATTTCTAAAGATACAAGTACTTAAAAATTATAAACCACAGTATATGTGTTAAGTAGTAAAGTGGTAAATACTTGCTTATATGTATGTACTTGTTAATAATAATAAATAATAAATAAGCACTTATAGAGTACCATATATCCAGAAAGTGTTCATAGGTGCATAACAGGAACTACATGTATTAAAATGAGACAAATCAAGAAAAAAACACTTTGTAAAAACATGATAAACCTAGAAAAAAGCAACTGTATGCAAGTTTAAATGGCAAGAGATGCATATTAAAAAACAAAATAAGGTCTGATAAATAATGAAGAAGTCAATACCAACTTATTTATAGGCCATAGACCTGTTTAAAAAGGCGAGTTTTAAGAATGGTTTTAAAATAAGTCACTGTTTTACATTTCTGTGTATCTAGAGGCAAGTCATTCCATAATTCAGGGTGGCGCTTACATATCTATAACTTTTACCATAATATTTGTGGGGAACCATCATAAAATATCTGAGAAACTCAGGTGGCTTTTATATTAGATATATAGCTCTGCATATAAAGTACAACCCTCAACAAAAACACTGATCTTTATCAATCATCTTGTCAAACCTTTTTCATTTTGATGTTCAGAAATATATTTTTTTTGTGACCCTTAGATTGTCACCCTCCGAGTCATGACATATATATAAATATATATATATAAATGCATTAACATATAAAGTATTAATTCTCTTATAACACTTGGTTTATTTTTTAATATGTACTAATTTTTATAAATTTCTGTTTAATCTTGTAGCCGTGCTTCATGCAGTGTGGGATTAGTGTGTGATCTGTTTGCCTGGAGGTTGATCTCAGTAAACTGTAAGTATGATACATTGGTTTCATTAAATGGGAGCCTGTGTAGCTTTAACATTGAAACTTGATATGTGATTAATTTTCAATGTTAAATTTGTATTCTGTATGAACCTGTCATACGAGACCATAATAAGCCTCGTTACCATAGTAACGTGCTTGTGTTTTAAAGTGATACACAGGACAGAATCAGATTTGGTTTAGAAGACAATATTTGTCAGATAATACAAATGTAGTAGTACAAGTAACTTGTCTAAAAATGTCAGATTATCAACTATATGTGTGTGCTGTTGTTCAGATTTTTCTGTCGTATGTATTATTGGAGATGTCGATAGCTGATCTGTTAGTATACACGGTTTGTATTACTACTGCAGTCTTGGTTTGAATACAACCAACACTGGCTGTGTTTGATTAAATTAATCATGTCTATACAGAAGAAGGATGTTGTTTAGTCTGACCCTACTCAACAACACAGGTACAACTCAACAACACAGGTACTTTGGTTTCTTCCATTGTTCAGTCTGACCCTACTCAACAGCACAGGTACTTTTGATTTCTTCCTAATGTTGCTTGATGGCAACCATAATGACAAATCTTGAGGTTGTGGTTGGAGTTATAAGTGCAACCCAGGTACAACCCATCCCACCTTATCACCATCAACCACCCCCAGCCACACCATGTCATATGTAGTCCTGATTGAAGTCCTTCTGATACGATTAGTTTGTCTTGGTATGAAAATGAAAACAAAGTTGATGTCTCAAATCCCCTCAGGGTGTCTCCCTTCCCTATCAGAGGGTATGCTACTCCCCTTCCTATCTTAGGGTATGCCACTCCCCTCCTTACCTCAGGGTATGCCATTCCTCTCTCTAACTCAGTGTATCTATCTCCCCTCCCTATCTGAGAGTATGCCACTCCCCTCCCCACCTCAGTGTATCACCTTCCCTATCCCCATTCAAGGGTATCCCTCTTCCTCCCCACATCAGGGTATCCCTTCCCCTTCCCTAGCTCAGTATGTCCTTCTCCCCTACCCACCTCAGGGTATCCCTTCCCCTTCCCTAGCTCAGTATGTCCTTCTCCCCTACCCACCTCAGGGTATCCTTTTCCCTTCTCTATCTCAGGATATTCTTTTCACTTTCCCGCCCCAGGGTATCCCTCTCCATTTCCTCATCTGTGGGTATCCTTCTAGGATAGATAGATAGCAGTATTAAAATGAAAGATTTCTTTGTCCTTTAATTCTAACAAATCAACACATGTATATACTATAGTCTGTAGATCTGTGACAAACTAGAATTTCACACCTGTGCTAAGACACATCTTATATACATCTTAAAAGCTTGTGTAGATGCATCTTAACATAGATGAGACATGGTTTGGCATCCCATCTTAACATAGATTTGGAGACATGGTTTGACACTTAACCTAGACACAGAGACGTGGTTTGATGCCCCATCTTAACACAGATGCGGAAATGTAGTTTGACGCCCCATCTTAACATAGATGCAAAGATGTGGTTTGGCACCCCATCTTAAAATAGATGCAGAGACATGGTTTGGCGTCCCATCTTAAAATAGATGTGGAGATGTGGTTTAACACTTAACCTAGACATGGAGACGTGGTTTGGCACCCCATTTTACATTGATGGTGAGATGTGGTTTGATGCCCCATTTTACATTGATTGTGAGATGTGGTTTGATGCCCCATTTGAGTGTGTCTAGTTCACTTTTGATTCCTGTTTAGATTTTGAATGAAAGATGAATATTTTGACTCATTCTTACAGGAATTCAATATACCTTTGAGTGTAGACCATAGATCCTTAGATATTTCTAAGATTGTCAGAGCACTTCTCAATTATTCTTATGGGACAGATTTACCTGTAAAGCGAAGGAAATGTGAAATTGAAGCTTGGTGTAAAGGCATAATCATACACGGTACATTTATCTCTGCCTGTACCAAAACTCCGACTGCAAATGTCAGACAAGTGCTGAATTAATCTTGAGGGACATATTTATTGGAAAAGCTGAAACAATATGTAGTTATTATCAAAAGTTAGGATCTATGATCTCCATTGTCTGTATGGACTGAGTCATTATTTTGTACAAATGAAAAGCATTGATGTTTTTATTGCGTAAACTGCCTGAAGTAACAATACTGTGTTAGGTTTGCAGAAAACCTTACAACATTTTCAGAAGCACGTAAAATCAATGAGAAAATGATTTACTGCACCATATATAGATGAAAGCCATGGGAAGCGTGCCAAAAGAAGTTCTGTAGTATAATTAGATAGGTTACTACCAGATACCTAAATATTAGGTATTCACGTATTGGTATGGTTTTTGTGGACTTAGAGATCAATTAAAATTTTAAGCCAATTAATGGTTTTATCATGTTTTATAGTTTCAGTTTAGTCAATATTTTATAGTGTTTACTTTGGAAACAAAGGAAGTAGAGTAGAAGACAAACAAAGTATCAATAACTAATATGATTAAATGAATGGAATAATTAGATGGCTATCCAAATATTCCAGCCCAATCTGATATTACAGTATGTAAAATTGCCATGTACAAAAACTCCTGTCTGCTCTGTATGTCTAGTGTTTTTGTTAGCATTGTTAGCAGAATTGACTGAGATACAGTAGTGTGGTATAGGATGGCATAATGTGTATGTTTGTGTGAATGTATGTGTGTGTGTACTGGTAGATGTGTATGTGTGTATGTATGTATGTATGCATGTATGTATGTGTGTGTGCACATGCACATGTGTACGTGCATGTGTGCGTATGTATATACATGCGTGTGTGTGCATATGTCTGTCTGTCTGTCTGTCTGTCTGTCTGTCTGTATATATATTTGTGTATACATGTATATGTGTATGTAAAGTGTTGGTGAACATCTTATAGTCAAAAATCCCTGGATGGACATCAGTGGCATTGATGGAGAAGTTAGTTTCAGTGGCTACATGTAGTTGGCAAACAAGCAACCAAATCATTGATTATTAAAATTATTTATGAAAAGGTGAATTTTGATAAAAAAATCTTTGAAACTACTGGGTGTATCTTTAGTGGATATGTCAGGCAGTTTAAAAAGGCCTGTATCTTTTTGTTTCACTGACTTTTACCTAAATTATCCATGGCGAGGACGATTAAAATATATATGTACACCTGTATGATTCTCTTTATTTTGGCAAGTCCTTGAAAGTTCTAAAGTTTGAAATTGAAAATAATAGTTCCTGGAAAAATATGGATTACCCATTGAAAGCACTGGAAAATTAATGAAATATTGAGCTGTATAGTATTGCATAGTCTCATTGCCTGACAGGTAAGCTTTCTGTTCCAACAAGTGATTTGGCTGTCTGTTGAATTACAAAATATGCCTGCAATATGATATTGGATGATCAGAACTCTTGGCAAAAGACATAAAAAATTTACAAAATTAAAGTTTCTATGAAAATTATGTATTTTTTCTGATGACTATAAACTTTGACACTTTTGTGGAACATTTCTGTAATATACTGCATGGTAATGGATAAATTCTGCAAATCACCAAAAATTAGTGTGGTGTCATGATGTTGTGCAAATATTTTCAATAAAAAATGATGTTTTTTGAAACTGTCATATTGTATACCTATGACAAAAATATTCCTGAAAGTTTGCCAAATTATGTCAGAATACACAAATTGAAAATGATAACGTGTGTTTTACCAAACAAACTAATCAAAGTTTATAATGTTTAAGATGCTTGATAAAAATTTATGGTTGCCAAAACAAATTTTAAAAAAGCCAGCTCTGTTATATCCTCAGCTAATGAAAAAAGATGAGAAAGAATCCATATATGTTAATTTATGGTTGCTAAAACAAATTTTGAAAAGTTCATCTCTGTTGTATCCCCAAATAATGAAAAATGATGAGAAAAAATTGGAAATATGTTATAGCACTATATCAGTGTGAAATTGAATGTTGGTGTGTACGATTGCTGGTACCAAGACAAACTGAAAATGAATATTTTGGTGAATAGAAAACATGGTTACTAATATCATTCCTCTAAGGGTGTTTAGATTATTAGAAAGGAATGTGTGTTGAAATTGTAATTTTTAGAATTTACAGACTGTATGCAACTGATATATGATCAAAAATGGTGTTATGTGATATTGCAGCATAAAATAACCACTATAAATGAATGAGCTGTTTATATGAAGTGTTGTTGCTGTTTTTTTCCCCTCCAGTTGCATAAGGTATAAAGTAGGTATGATAATGAAAACAAATATTATATTCAAAGTTTAGCGAGAATGTTTGATGTGGTTCAATATTTTATCATGTTCAGTCACTGTAATTTTAAGTCAGTCAAATTTAGTGGAATATTTTGCAAATAGGTATTAATGTGAAATAGCCCTTGGAAATAATGTGATACTTTTCCTCTTAACTTATTTAGGAAATCTCCAACCTATTCTGAATTAAAAATCAGCGGTCTCCATACAATTATTTCTAATAGAGATCAAAATCTTTTCAAAATTTATCTATTTTAGAATCCAATATGGCTGATGAATATTTTGATATGAGAAAATAAAAGATTGACAATTTTCTTAAAAACAAGATGGTGGACTCCAAATTTCTTTTATTATTTCAAAATGACCAGAAGCAAACTTTCATATGGCAAAGTTAGGAGAGATTTTTATGAACTTTGATTTTCACTAAAATTTGTCCAGAGGCGCATTCTACCTTAATATTTGAAGTATCTTTATGGAAATTCCTGTTTTTTATTCATACGTATTTCTAATAATTATAGATTATATAGTATATAAAAACTATACTGTACAATATTGTAATTCTTTTTGCCCAAGAGGGATAAAAATGTCCAAAAAAAATTCATAGTCTGTGAAAATTCAGGGAAGGAAAATAAGTGTGGATATCTGGAAATTTATTTCATCAGCTATAGTTGTATCATTTATCAGTTTTTGGTGACAGTTGTGTGAAACCTTTGGACCACAACAGGTTAAGTGTTTCATGCAGCGAGTGGAATCTTTTGTTGTATTACTAGAGTATTATCATAAGAACTCCATTTATATGTCTCAAATCTGATGAAAAAACAATTTCTCATCTGTAACAGTGTAGGATGCATCATGGATAGACATGGGAAGGAAATGAAGCTGTCTTTTAGAGTTTCATTTCAAAAGTTACAATAAATTGCTTCTGGCAGTCGACATGTCAACTTGACGCCAAAGTAGCAGTTTTGCTGTGAGAGATATTGAATCCACAACACATTCTTAACCAGAGTTATTAATAACATCAGAAAAATTGAAATGAAATATTCTTGTATGGACCCTTGGCCTATCAAAACATTGCCTATGTACTTGAGGGTATGGATAAATTGGGTAAACATTGGGGTCAGTCCTATATCTAACTATGGTTATACACTGATTTATTTGACTATCACAGTTATTATTTGAATAGAGTTATGGCAGGTATTAGAGAAAAAAGACCGTAAGTTTTGCTGTAAATAGATGGACACATTCTGCCAAAGATATACATGTAAACTTCTACACATAGAGGTATATTACACCAAAGACATACAGTTATACACACAGAGGTTAAGTGTATAGAAAGTGACATGTCAAACGTTAATTTGTTAAGAAGAAAAGTAAGGTTGATAAATGGGGTGAATAAAGTTTTTGTGATTGCTGTATCTGTGTAATAGACATAGGGTGGGTTAACACATAGTGGAATGAATGGTGACCATGTCACAGCTACAGTGATATTGATGCCAAAACCCTCACTCTTCGTAGTCTAATATTAGTCTAGCTAAGGGCAATATTTTACCAGCCTTCCATTAACTAGCAAATCAATGCTCCGCTTCACATTGGCTGTTAATTTTGACTGTATAGTGAGGCTTCCAAATGATTGTGTGCTGTGCGGCAATAGAGCTGTCAAGCAAACTGTGTGATCTGGACACTCCACTGAATATTAATAAGCCCAAAGTCCATTAAAGTCTAATCTAGGTAAACTTTGTGGTTTCTACATTAATGCTAGAGATGTCCACGAGACCGTTTCATTAATAGTTTAATAAGCATTGTTTTACGTATTACTCATGGTACAAGCGATGCCTGGATGACATTTCAAATGACAAGTCCGTGAGCAGACACAATAGACAAAGAATTATTCCGATCGAAGTACGCTAATTTGAATGAAAAGCAATCCTACCTTTGAATCGTGATCTGTCGTAGACATTGAAAGGCCAATTGTCTTTTTGAGTTTTCCATTTTTACATGCCTTTCAAGGAAAACAAGGTACTAAGTTTAACAAAAAGATCGAAATCAGAATTTTTCTAATGATACGCTATTACTTGAAGGAATTGAAAGAGATGTAATCTAATTGGTGAATTTTTAAATTGCGTTCATTGTTGATATTTTAAGCCTTGTACATCTGCATATAAAGTTTGTCATGTTTACAGATAGTGTTTCTAGTTATGCCCTATACTACTTAGACTGTCGACAGTCTATATACTACTATTTATATTACACCCAGTTTATCATGTATAAGGGAAAAGTACAGTCAGAGTAATTTCTATCTTTAGTACACTTGTATTGCTATCAACTTACATATAATTTTTGTGTGATAAAATAGTACCTTGTTATTTAACCTTGAAATCAACTTTGAATAAACTAAACTTAACTAAACTAAACTAAACTAAACTAAACTAAACTAAACTAAACTAAACTAAACAACACTATCTAACTATGAAGTCATAAAAAGAAGCCCTACTGCACTTGACTTGCGTTTGGCCATTTTATGGATTTCCTGCAAGGGTTCATGGGAAAAACTCTGATGATGACATCACAACTACCCTAATCCCTTACATGTGTTCAGCCATTTTGTGGATTGCCTGCAAGGGTTCATGGGATACCTTTGTTAGTGACATCACAACTACCTCTAATCCTTATTGCACGCAACATGTATCCAGCCATTTTATGGATTTCCTACACATTATGTGAAAATCTCTGATGATGACATCACAAATACCCTAATCTTTTTGTACAACATATCAAAAGGATTATTATAAAAATATGGTTACTTTTTTCTTGTTGTATATTAGAATAAATTATCTTTTTGAATTTTTTAGATTACAAGAAAATAAAAATAAAAATGCTATTTTATCTAGGTTTTATGTGTATATGTAAAATCAAAGATGAATGTCTAATTTATATTTCAGTTACTGTAAAATGTTGTGAAAGTAATGAAGTATCTAGAATCGGTTAAAGAAGCTAAACTTTGTAATTATTTCTAGCATTAAACTTTGACAATCAACAGAAGTATCAAAATACTGTATGATAATTTCTTGTTATTAATTAATGATAACATTTAGGGATGATTACACAATGTCGCACAAGCTCAGTGAATGAAAATCATTGTGTAGGAGAACCTCCCACCCACTCCCCCTCTCCCCTCCCCCTTAACGAACGTTCACAAGTGCAACATCACACTTTTATATATAATGTAAACCATGATGAAAACTGTATTGGTCACACCGCTACGATCAGTGCAATGTAAAAAAATGTTCCAACCTTATGAACCTGTTTACTAAGATGATAGTAACCACATCAAAATACTACCAGAAACCCATCACCATATCTCACATTAGAGGTAAATTTTTGTCAACTTATCAACATCTCAGTAGTAAATACAGAAGCTATTAACATTGAAGGTGTGAACATTTTCGAAATTTGGTAGAAGTGCAAAAATTAAGTTCAGCAATTGCATTGACGCCATGACCCCCCCCCCCCTCAAATGAACTATGTTTGTATAGTGAGCTTGTGTGACATTGTACATGTACAATTGTCCCTTATTATCGTCCCTTATCATCTTCAATGTACTGAATGAGAGTTGTAGAGTTTAAAGCTAAATGTTCAAGTCATAGGAATATTATTGTTTAATATCAAGATTGACTGAATTTTAATTTCTAGATGGATATATGTGGGAAGTATAATTAGTTTATTATTTATTTATAGGATTATTCCTGCTATGTAGTGATGAAGTAACCTTTGTCAGATTGAATTTTCAATACATGCATGTACGGTAGTCTAAATGTGAAACAAAATTGAAAAATTTAAAAAAAATGAAACATATTTCCTTAAACTTGTGTCTGTTTTCAGCATGAAATGAGTCAAAATGCATTTCTTCAAAAAGACAGGAAGACTCAAAAAGTGGGAAAAAGTAAAAAGAAAAGGAAAATAAATCCTAAAAAATCACATGTAGAAATAGTCTTCAGTCAGGAAAGTGAATTTTCTAGTACATTAAACTTTAAAATATCTGTCACCAAATCATTGTGTTTGTCGATTTCTTTTTTCAAAATATAATTATTTAGTCCTTATAGTTGAAAATCTATAGACAAGTGTTATAATGAAAAATTTAGAACATCATTGTTAACAGAAATGGGAAAATAAGTGACTGGTGCACAGATGTCTTGTCAGAATGTGCAAAATAGTACAATAGAGACAAATGAATCATACAGAACATAAATATTTGAACAGAA
This sequence comes from Glandiceps talaboti, assembly GCF_964340395.1. Classification (NCBI taxonomy): domain Eukaryota; kingdom Metazoa; phylum Hemichordata; class Enteropneusta; family Spengelidae; genus Glandiceps; species Glandiceps talaboti. The sequence goes on along the minus strand of NC_135554.1, from coordinate 26,083,271 downwards.
TGTTATATTGAATAAAGTCAAATATAATACCCAGACCAAACCGCATTACAAAACAAATGGAACAAAAAAGTGAAATATGTTACAGCTTAGTTGATTATTGAAGTGTTTGGCAAATGTTTGGATAAATTTAAGCGGTAATAATTAGAAGCGATTGGGCTGAAAAAAAGTTTGGTACAGATGACTGTGATGAGCTGGAACAGCTGTGAAGTCTCACATGTAATCGAGGAACAAAAGTACAAAGAGAGGTAGAATTAAAGATTAAAGGTGCCCTGAATGAGACTGTAATAACATCACTTGTGCCAGTAAAAGGACGTATTATTCCTGTACAATTATCCAGCTGACATTAAATCGTAAATGAAAGGTCAAAAGATATTAAAACTAGAAGAGAAAAAAAAGGAAACGGGGTAGATGTAGGAATGAAAGTAGCTAACAATAGAATAAGCACAAGATAGGATTGACTGTATTAAGGACTTCTATTTGGAAAAAAAGTCAAAAAGATGATCGTGGCCAAGTGAGTATTCCCATGTATTATCAAGAAGGCCTAAGAGTAACATGATGCTATTATACAACAAAATATAACACTCTCTCCATGTAAGTACGAAATTAGGATCATGAAAAGACGTAATTAGAATGTGGAATACACCGGTTCAGTGAAGCTTGGGGTATTAGTTTGTTATTCCTTACAATTGTAGTGCTACTCATCAGTCATCCTCAACCGACGATACCTTCGGGGGCAAAATTTAATTTTCTGACAGAGAATATCACACCAAAGGAGGAAGAAGGGCAAACATGTTGACATTTTTATGTTCAACAGAGGAAATATAAGATGAAAGTGTGTCATCAGAGAGATTGGAGTACATATAGGAAAACAGTGTCAACGGCGGTGATTTTGTTGTAAAGGGAGTTTCTCACCTCAGGGTTGTTAATGTTCCTGTCATGCAACAACACTTCGAATATTTATTATTAAAAAATTATTTGCATGAGAAATAAAACTAGTTGCAAAGTGTGAAAAACAATTTTGGTAATTTTGACAGCTGTAGCAGCATTGATGGTGAGTTTGATGCGGTCTGTGGCTCTGCTCTGTTGCCCTGGCAACCAGATGACCATTAATGATTACCACGTTCATAAAAGGAATGAGAAGGAAGTTTTAAAATGTTGGTTTCTTTGTAGCCTGCCGAATGATGGCCTTCAGTCTATTATGAGACACTACTGATATCCTAGATTGAATGATCCATTACCGTGACAACCGAGATTTCAATTTTATAAGTTGTTTTTGCTTTGTTGCTTAAAACATTTAAGATGTTATCAAGACTGGCGGAAGGTCTGCCACAGCGGTAATCACATATATTGATGGGTTAACTAAGATATTGGTCATGTTATTCATGTACAAACACATAGGTTTATACCATTGATGGGTTAGCTAAGATATTGGTCACGTTATTCATGTACAAACACATAGGTTTATACCATTGATGGGTTAGCTAAGATATTGGTCACATTATTCATGTACAAACACATAGGTTTATACCATTGATGGGTTAGCTAAGATATTGGTCACATTATTCATGTATAAACACATAGGTTTATACCATTGATGGGTTAGCTAAGATATTGGTCACATTATTCATGTACAAACACATAGGTTTATACCATTGATGGGTTAGCTAAGATATTGGTCATGTTATTCATGTACAAACACATAGGTTTATACCATTGATGGGTTAGCTAAGATATTGGTCACATTATTCATGTAGAAACACACTAAGTTCCTGTCAACTGACTCACACAAATGGAACTCAAAAAACAAAGCAACAACAAAACGTGACTGTTATAACAAATGATATTTGTTGAGTAAAGTTTTCAGAAATGTATAATTATTATTCATTTTGTTACCCTGTTTATTACAAATATTTTACACTGTATGACTTCGTTTCAACTTTGAATTTTTTTGGATGTGTACATTGTATGATGTTTGTATGTGCACATGTATGTGGACATGTTTGTATGCGTTTGTGTGCAAGGGGTTCTATACAATCACTCATAAGTTTTACATTTAGTCCCTTTTTGTGTGCTGTTATTTTCTTTACTTTATTGCAATTTTTAAACTTCAGTCTGTACAACGCGCTGAGACGCATGTGTAGCGCGTTTTCTTACAAAAATAAAATAATAATAAAATAAAAAATAATAATAATAATAACCAAAGATGTCAACATGTGTTTCCATAATTTCCTGATGAAAATGTTATTTCAAACGTAATATAGACAAAACAAGACTAAATGTAACACGCAACATCATCTCAAGCAAATGCATCTTGGAATCCGGAAAATCGACTATGGCTGACAAAATGTGACTACATTGTACATATAGACAGGTACATAGGCTGACACATTAACCTAGTATATTCATTCTGGGTGCAAAACCATTTATTGTCCAGTGTGATAAAGCAGCTGACATTCTATCCAATACTGATATTATGGATATCTATAGAGATATATTGCTATTAGTTTAAATCACACGGCTCATAGTCGGCTTGCATGTTAAGTCCTGAATGACTCACCTCCAAAGGTGATAATGTATATTGATGAATACTGGACATTGTTGATGGCTTGGCTTGACTTTGGACAGGCTGTATACATAGGTATAGACAGTTGATTGATCAAGTGATGTGTAGGTGACAGGTTGTATACACATGTGTAGGCTTTCTTGGTTTAATAATTTAACTTGATGAAATTTTGAAGAATGAAATCAAAAAAGAAGAAATGGGTTGTCTTGCTTTGTACATGTAGATGATGAGAAAGACAAGGTACAGTATATAATGTTTGTACTGTGCATTCCCTGTGAGGATGCATGCACATGCATGTATGGATGGATGGATGGATGGATGGATGTATGCATGTATGGATGGATGGATGGATGGATGAATGTATGTATGTATGTATGTATGTATGTATGTATGTATGTATGTATGGGTGTATGTATGTATGTATGTATGTATGTATGTATGTATGTATATGTATATGTATGTATGTATGTATGTATGTATGTATGTATGTATGTATGTATGTATGTATGTATGTATGTATGTATGTATGTATGTATGTATGTACATGTATGTATGTATGTATGTATGTATGTATGTATGTATGTATGTATGTATGTATGTATGTATGTATGTATGTATGTATGTGTGTGTAAGCCTACTATGATCCATGTGATTTAAGCTAGTAGCAATACTTCTCTATAGATCTACATACACACTATCAGTATTGGATAGAATGTCAGCTACTTCACCACACTGGACAATAAATGGCTTTGTAACCAGAATGAATATATTAGTTAATGCATTAAAATCACCAAGAATCAAAATTTTCCCAGTGGAACCTATTTGTTGTTATATTTATATGTATTGCACATGTATATAGCAGTGTTTACCTACATGTTGGTATACCAATACGTTGAATTAGGATTGAGATGTAGGAAAGAAAAAAAGTCTGGTAGAGCTACAGAAAAAGTCGTCTTGAACAAAAGAATGAATCTATCTTATCCTTATCGCTCCACTTATAAGACAGTGCTGAAAACCTGGAACTCAATCATGGGCCTTTAATAGCAGAATGATGAGTACAGTTACATTACTGGTTGTACGTAAGCTATCACAACTAAGACTGCTTAGAATATTAAAGCTGATATGTCTGTATCAGGGAAAATATACCCCAATCATTCAGATTTATGCCTCCATTCCCTTACAACTCAAGGTTCATGAAATTTTGGACAACTTGGATTTCATGATGACTATGGTGTGTATGTGATGAAGTAAATGATTGCAGTGAAATACATAAGTACTTAAATACTTACTCAGTGGAAACAAACAATTTGAAATTATCTTGTGTGTAATATTTTTAAACATGAATTACTCATTTGGGATAAATAAATGTCTTGAATTGAATTGTACTGATCTCCTTTGGTTTGTTGAAATTAATTGTATTACCTATAACTCAGATATTAATGATAGGATCTTAAGTAACAGTATCTTGTCATAATGTCTTGTCACATTCCTAACTTGTGAGTGAGTGAGTGAGTTAGTTTTGAGTGAGTGAGTGAGTGAGTGAGTGAGTGAGTGGGTAGGTGAGTGAGTGAACAAGCGAGTGTTTGTACATGTGTATGCATGTATGCAGCATGTCTGTCTGTCTGTCTGTCTGTCTGTCTGTCTGTCTGTCTGTGTCTGTCTGTCTGTCTGTCTGTGTCTGTCTGTCTGTCTGTCTGTCTGTCTGTCTGTCTGTCTGTCTGTCTGTCTGTCTCTATCCATATACATGTTCATAATATAGACAAAGTAAATAATTGGAAATATTGCAAGAGCGTTGTCAGTAGTAGAGTAGATGTAGATCCTTGCATAGTTTGTTTCTTGGTAAAGTCGTGATGATGATGTCAACCAAGTCATCTGTAACAATTATATTCACTTCTCCTTTGTGAGTTCATGTTATTAATTTTTCTTTGTTTTTTGATATGGTAGTAGTATTAAAACTGTGTGTAGGTCACTAGGTGATATTACAATATGCTATTGTGGCAAAGAGTTCAACTAGAAAGTCTGCTAGGTGACTTGGAGACACCTGTCAGTTTATGGACATGTCAACCTTTCAGCCTTCCTTGCTATGATGCTCAAAAAGTGTTACTTTTTGTGAAGAACCATTCTGACTATCACATGCGACTTTGTAAGCATTTACCATAGACGATATAGTTCACATAGCCAATCACATGTGACTTTGGAAGTGTTTACCAAGGTTCACATAGCCAATCACATGTGACTTTGGAAGTGTTTACCAAGGTTCACATAGCCCATCACATGTGACTTTGGAAGTGTTTACCAAGGTTCACATAGCCAATCACATGTGACTTTGGAAGTGTTTACCATAGTTCACATAGCCAATCACATGTGACTTTGGAAGTGTTTACCAAGGTTCACATAGCCAATCACATGTGACTTTGGAAGTGTTTACCAAGGTTCACATAGCCAATCACATGTGACTTTGTAAGTGTTTACCAAGGTTCACATAGCGAATCACTTTGAGTACAAAAACAGTATGAAAATTTGACAAGTTTCACAAAGTTTGATTAAAATTTAATGGATTGTAAAAATTCTAAAAGCGCATATGAATGTGCTTGAAAACAATATGTGCAGAATTTGAGACTGGAAACAGGCATTCGGATTAGTTAGCAAAAGTAAGGCTATTGCAAATTCTAGTTAGTTACTTTGTAATTTCAAGCTTCATGTATCATTCATAGTAACTAATAGCAACCATCACCTGTTGCTAAATCTTACAGAAATAATGTCTCTGTTTATATATAACGCATTACAAAGAACATATTTTTTGGTTTCCACAAAATGTTGGATATTCTTTGTGATGTATGAGGGAAAAGAGAGTGAAAAAATTAATCACACAGAAATGTACTACAAATCTGATAGGGTTTTGTATATTCTTTGTTCTGTGCTGCCATTTTGTTGTCATGGCAACACAACACATAGGAGAATGATGCATCCTGGATATCTTGTGTCAGGAATCTGACATAGAGGAGCAGCTCCACTGATTTTCCGGATAGAGGAAATTACACAATCCATCATTGATGATATCTTCATCTGAGAACACCAGTGGTGCTGTCAAGTTATAATCAGATGATAGTTTTGGCAGTATGTTATTGAAAATTTGTAATGAACAAACAAAATCTTTATCAAGTCTCGCAATTTATATTTACTGAGTTGTCAGTGTTTTAGAAGCATTCTGTCTGTGATCATAAAAAGACAATAAATAACACATGCATATAGAGGGACACCTAGCTTTGTCGTTTTAGGATTTTTGATTTCACTGATATTGGCTTTATTTTTCAACATTTGGACCAACATTTACAAAAATAACTTGCCAAATTAAAATTTTATTCAGAGTCAAAAATTCTTTGGTCGCTAATCCCAAAATTTGACATTGTGAGTAACTATTTTCTTTTGCAAATATGAACCTAGAGTTCATGAGTAGTAACTATTGATGTGTTGATGTTCGACTCCACTCTTCATCTATATATAAGTTTCCATAGAAACATGTTAATAGTACTCTAGCCATGCATTTTCCATGAGTGTCTCCACTGCAGTATAAATCATGTCTCGTGGGGATGACATGATGAAGAAACTTCTAAGATTAGTTTGAAAGCAAGACTGTCAAGTTTAGTTTACATTAAATAAAAAAGTTTCACTGTTCTGATAGAGTAATTACAAGTAGTGTAGATGAGGTTGTGTTAGTTTTGCTATCGGGAAGATGCATTGAAATAGATCCTCTGGACGGATTTGTTGTGAATTACATTTATTGATTCATATTTTGTGTTATACGTTGTTGTTGTTAACATTGTTGCCATTTCTGATGAACTCATTATATAGTCATACGTCATACATAATCAACCAATCAGCATGCAGCCCGACGATAAGGCAGACGATCAAATCAAAATTTCTTGTGTGATGTAAGGTTCAGTTACAAGTTGGAGTGCGCGTGCATTCTTGTGTGATGTAAGTTTCAGTTACAAGTTGGAGCACGTGTGCATATAAAGAACAGAGTTCCCAGTGTATACTACTACTTGCTTGTATTGTCATTTCTATTACTGCTGTTTTCCGAACCCCTTTTCTATTGTGAGTCATCCACAGGATTATTACATGTATGGGTAATTAACAAGTCTTGTCTGTTCATAGCTACAGGTTGTTTTAGTAACGGCTGTGTTTATAAAGTTTCTTTGATTTTCAAAGTTTCAGTCTTCTAGTATGTCCTGTAGATATTTAAAAGTGTTATCATATGTGTGTAAATAAAATGAAAACGGATAATTTTAAAAGATGTGTTTGCATGCATGCATTTCATCTGTTGATTAGTTGTCATGGGAATAGAAAATGATCTTTGTATAAGGCAAAGTTGTTTTCAAGTTTCGGTATAGGTGTAATTATTTAATATCTAAGTTGTTAATATGTATGTATGTACATGTTTGTCGTGTTTGAGTGGGTGGGTGGGTGAATGGATGGATGGCTGGATGGCTGGATGGCTGGATGGATGAATGCAGGGATGGATGGATGGATGAATGGATGGATGGATGGATGGATGGATGGATGGATGGATGGATGGATGGATGGATGGATGGATGGATGGATGGATGGATGGATGGATGAATGCATGGATGGATGAATGCATGGATGGATGGATGGCTGCATGGATGGATGCATGGATGGATGGATGGATGGATCAGAGTTTTGAATCATTTCAAGCTTCTGAAACAACTTATCAAGTGGGAAATATGACTGACATTATTAAACTAAACAAGAAAAAATAAAAATAAAATAAAAATAATGCAAGATTGACAGAAACCTTTTTTGGCCGTGGCAGTAACAAAAGAAGTGTGAACATTGGTTGTGGAACAGACCTGAAGTGAGGTGTATTTGTTGAGGTTTTAACAAACCCTGGTATATGTAACACTCGGCTCCCTGTGGTATAGTTTTACAGACCTCAAGTGAGGTGTATTTGCTGAGGTTTCAAAGAACCGTGGTATATGTAACAATCTGCTCCCTGTGGTATAGTTTTACAGACCTCAAGTGAGGTGTATTTGTTGAGGTTTCAAAGAACCCTGGTATATGTATATGTAATACTCGGCTCCCTGTGGTATAGTTTTACAGACCTCAAGTGAGGTGTATTTGCTGAGGTTTCAAAGAACCCTGGTATATGTATATGTAATACTCGGCTCCCTGTGGTATAGTTTTACAGACCTCAAGTGAGGTGTATTTGCTGAGGTTTCAAAGAACCGTGGTATATGTAACAATCTGCTCCCTGTGGTATAGTTTTACAGACCTCAAGTGAGGTGTATTTGTTGAGGTTTTAAAGAACCCTGGTATATGTATATGTAATACTCGGCTCCCTGTGGTATAGTTTTACAGACCTCAAGTGAGGTGTATTTGTTGAGGTTTTAAAGAACCCTGGTATATGTAACACTCGGCTCCTTGTAGTATAGTGATGAGAGCTCAGGATTGGTTCAAGTTCAAGTTCCACTGGAGACAGGGTTTTTTTCTGTGATCAAGCCAAACCTAGGGTGAACATTCTACAGAGTCAATGTGTAGGTTGTATCACTTAGCCATGTCTTACATGATGTGTGTGAATTTGATGGGCACTTCTGGAGTAATGACTTGAATAGTCAGAGATGATTACTCACATGGCCCTATGTTTGCCAGGCGTGGGTGACTCCTGAATAGCCTGTGGACTGACTGGGGAAGCCTTGACATTGACAGTTCCACAGGAACGTGATATGAGCATGCAACATAGCCCTGTCATGTACATGTAGTTCCAACCCTGAATATTTTCTGTAGAAAGTGTGGTTATGTTTATATGTGTATTAGTCTGAATAAAAAGAAAGATTGCTTTGTTTGAGAAATTCTCAGCACAAAAATACCTCCTGGTAAACAAGATTAAAATGTGGTAAAATCCTCTACCTTTCCCACCATATTTGAATTTGAATTTGAGGAAAAGCCCAAGGAATTCAGATATACTTGGCCTACTGAGACAGTCACAAAATCAGTGCTATGGTAACATTACAAAGAAAGAAAGTCCATGGAAAAAAAAAGTACCATACATGTAACTTGGAAGAAGAAAGTCTCAGGAAGAGAGAAGTACATTTTGGTGACAGTGAGAGAGAACTAAAACTTAATGTCACAGTGGCATATAACTTGGGAAAAAAGCACTTTCAGGAACGGAAAAGTTGTAGCCTAGATCGTTTGTGCTGCTAGATTTTGACTTGCGTCCTGCAGAGGGATGTTGGTTGAAAGGATCTAGGGTTGAAAAGTCTGGCAACAGTCAGAAGGAACAAAGCTCCAGGTATTAAAATATTAACCAGCTATTGTTTGATTGCCCCTTTTTCCCTCCAGATCATAACAACAGCTGATTATGACAGTTTGTCGTAGCAACACCACTCTATAGCAACACCACTCTGTAGCAACACCACTCTATAGCAACACCACTCTAGCAACACCACTCTGTAGCAACACCACTCTAGCAACACCACTCTATAGCAACACCACTCTATAGCAACACCACTCTATAGCAACACCACTCTATAGCAACACCACTCTAGCAACACCACTCTATAGCAACACCACTCTATAGCAACACCACTCTATAGCAACACCACTCTGTAGCAACACCACTCTGTAGCAACACCACTCTGTAGCAACACCACTCTGTAGCAACACCACTCTGTAGCAACACCACTCTGTAGCAACACCACTCTGTAGCAACACCACTCTAGCAACACCACTCTATAGCAACACCACTCTATAGCAACACCACTCTAGCAACACCACTCTGTAGCAACACCACTCTCTAGCAACACCACTCTGTAGCAACACCACTCTATAGCAACACCACTCTATAGCAACACCACTCTATAGCAACACCACTCTATAGCAACACCACTCTGTAGCAACACCACTCTAGCAACACCACTCTATAGCAACACCACTCTATAGCAACACCACTCTATAGCAACACCACTCTGTAGCAACACCACTCTATAGCAACACCACTCTAGCAACACCACTCTATAGCAACACCACTCTATAGCAACACCACTCTAGCAACACCACTCTGTAGCAACGCCACTCTGTAGCAACGCCACTCTGTAGCAACACCACTCTGTAGCAACACCACTCTGTAGCAACACCACTCTGTAGCAACACCACTCTAGCAACACCACTCTATAGCAACACCACTCTAGCAACACCACTCTGTAGCAACACCACTCTGTAGCAACACCACTCTATAGCAACACCACTCTATAGCAACACCACTCTATAGCAACACCACTCTGTAGCAACACCACTCTGTAGCAACACCACTCTAGCAACACCACTCTGTAGCAACACCACTCTATAGCAACACCACTCTGTAGCAACACCACTCTGTAGCAACACCACTCTAGCAACACCACTCTGTAGCAACACCACTCTGTAGCAACACCACTCTGTAGCAACACCACTCTAGCAACGCAAACCTACTTGCTGTTGTGTGTAAACAGTAACAGATTGTAGGTTAGATTATGTGCATAAAGCATGACTCCAAAATTGACTGAATTGTATCATATGATGAAAAGTCACTGTACTGTTCATATAATAAAGTGTAAAAGTTCCATGGGATATATTTTAATTCATCTGAAATCTCGTATTACTTAAAAGACGCCATTAAAGTTAAAAAGTCCTCTTCAGATTAGGATTAACATTTAGGTGAAAAAAGAAGTTGTTTGTCGAAAGAACTGGTTCAGAATGAAAGAACGTTAATATCAAATTCCTCGGTTTTCACTGATAAGATAGCATTAATGCAAAAACCGGGAAGTGAATTATTGGCCTTTAAACTGCAGTAATGAAGAATATGTGTTCATTTTGTTAATAATTTAGTGTGTTTCGTTATGAACAAAATCAAATGTTGGGCACAGATCTCAAATTATTTATGATCCAAAATGATGTCATTGTAGAATAACTAGTTGTTTGTGTTTGGTGTGTAGTGCTAAATCATGTCGTGATAACACTTGTATTGATATATACAGAAAAAAATCCATACAATGATGTCAGTAGTTTGCATAGTCTACGGCGTTAATAGTCAGACTACGAATCACATATTGCAAAATTTGATAGGAAATCATAATTCTACATTTACATGTATTTTATCTGAAATGGAAGTCTAAAAACCAATATCATAATCAATTTTAAAACTAGCTGCCTTGGAAACTGTGTGACAGTTATTAAAAATTATACAAAGAATCATTTGAATTTAAAAACATGTTGTTTCACTGCAATTCATGTTTCATGAAGGTTTGAAATTAATGTTAGTCCTGTATGCACAACTACCTATGCATGCTTGTCATGGGGCTACCATAATTAGCATCTGGTAGTCAGTTCAGACTAATATGGACTGTGTGATGATTGAGAAAAAACAAAGATATAGAGACATAAATGTATTATTAAAGGGACATGGTCTCTGACTTGTAAGTATTTTTCATCATTTTCGTTTCCAATTAAAAGTTTAATTACATGTTACTAGCCACAATTTCGTGTCTATAAGACCAGCAGTCACTGATAAAACTCCTACTGTATAAACTGTTGTGGTACTGTAGTCTAATAAAAAAAGAATTAAATAATATCATTTTATTCATATAGTAGGAGAATACAGTATCACAGCAGTTAATACGATTGGAGTTTTGTCAGTAACTACCAGTCATTAAACAAGTGACAGTGAAGGGTAAAATATAAGCAACCTTTTATTGGGAACAAAAATGACGAAAAAACTTCCAAGTTGCAGCCCATGATCCTTTAATAATACACATATTTCCAGTGGAGTCTTTGGTTTTCAGTTCAGGAATATGGACCCACTGATCACCATCTTTGGACTACCAAATTTGGAAAGGGGTAGCCCACTGGGACAACCAACTTAATTGGAGCCGTAAATTAACAATGAGCAAATATGGAAATGAGTAAGAAGACTCAACGTATGAAACATATTATTTGGAATAATAACAAATGAATGACGAAGCAATCATAACAATTGAATTTGACAACTTTATCATAAATTGGATTTTTCCAAACCTAGTATCATATTTGCTGTGGTGACCCCTACCTACTGTGCACTTCATGTCACATCTACTGTATGGAATGTTTTCAAATGATGCAAAACTTGGAAAGCTGCTATTTTTATTCACTAATAAAAACACAGAACATTCCACTTGTAAAAAAGATAAAAACTTTATTATCACTTAGCCCATGTTATACAAAATGTTGTGGTAGATTTATGGTCATTTTAGTATATTTTATTACATTTCTATGTTCAGACAATAATGAAGATTGGAAAATTTCAAATTCCTGCCAACGCCCGATATACATGTATTTGACAGTGAACAATAAAGGTAGTCCCAGTGGCATACAGTGTTCTCCACAGTATACTATCCTTTTTTTTGGACATAATTAGCATAAATTAGCATAAATTTACATAACACAAGCATCTTGAGTAAATGGAAAAGTGAAAAAGTGGAATAACTGAAATGATAGATGATGTAGGCAAGTTACCAGTAAGACAATTTTTTTTTTTTTTTTTTACAATAAACCCCCCAAAAAGGAGAAAGAAATTGATTTAATGAATTTTGATAAATAAAATAAATAACTTAGGAAATATGTAATTGATAAAAATTATTTGAAACATTTAATCAGTGAATATTTATCCTCCAGTTGTATTATGTATTATGTTATTAAATCGTTAAATTCTAAACATCATAATTGGAAATTATATATATTTCTGTCAATAATTTAAAAATAATTTCATTGAAACTTTGCAGATAGCATTACAAAAAAGGTATTTTTAGAAATCTGGAAATGAGAATTTTACTAGTTTGTACATATATTTTTGGTGTATATTGTTTATTTTAGTGCTTGGTGCGATTTTCACATTTCTTTATTCTATTCTATTATTTTAACATTTTGGTTCAGTAGGCAGCGTTTTTAACTCCACGAGACATTAATAGATGGAAATATACAACACTGTTTGTTTTTCTACAAAATTTCTGTTCTCGGTTGTCAGGTTTTCATTTTTCAAGTCGATGCATGTTGTGAGTATGATTGATATCGGGTTTTCTTTGTTGTCTGTTTTAGAAATCGGTGTTATTTTCACAAGTTTTTGTCTCTAGGCACTTTTTTTGTTCAATGACCACACTTTTTACTTTACATAATGATGTGAATTGAAAGGTGTAAATTTTGGGAACCGTTTCCACCTGTCTTACAATAAATTGTTCTTAAATCTAGACAAATTACAAAAATATGATTTAACAGTTGAGATGTATGTGTTATTCATGGCAGTACAAGGTGTACATTTTCACACGGTTTCTTCTCTGTCATCTTTGGATGTGTTACTTGTATTAAATTATCATTTTTTGCACTTTTGTAGAACATTTTAGGGAAAACACTTGTATTAAATATTTGCCAGTCATTTGATGGCATTTACATATTTTGATATTCATGTTACTATGTACAGCAGTCAAGTGTATGTGCCATTTGTGCGTATCAGTAGAGCATCTTCAGATTGCAAAGATTTCTGAATTGTAATTGTAGGCAATGACACATGCCTATTTTGTCTCCATTTAATGTTATTGTCTTTTTCTAATGCATCGTTTATCTATTATAGTCAGTAATTTTTCTGGATGGTGAATGGGTAAATTATTTAAATTTATGCAAGTTTTCCAGGTATTTACCAGAATTTCCTTTTGAAATGATACTACATGGTATGGAAACCAATACAAGTATCACCTGATATTTCTCCTCTTTTACCAGAGTTCCCATACTTAGAAAAATGCTGACCACACTATGGGATCTCTTTTAGATCTACAATGTACATTTGAATTTGGTGTTTTGTAGCTTGTCTGTGGTTCTGGATCTGTGACAACACTGGCTTTTGTCTGCTACCCAATATAGATAGTTAGACAAGAGTGTATCTAGCACCATGGACGACAGACTAGTTCTTTTGGTGCTTGGTGTAATTTTCACATTTTTTATCCCAGGATGTTATTTTCAACTTTCGGTTGATTGGACAATCATGTTAACCTCACATTACCTTGGTAATTCTTTTTTGTATTTCCAATTTTGTCACTTTGGGGAAGGAGAAAACCTGAACTATAGAAAGAATCCATTACATTAGAGGAATAGATGTAGTTTGTGCCGGGTGTGTTTCATCTTGAAACTCATTTGAGGTGATGGGGTCAGCCTTAACTATGTTATAAGAGTACACTGATTTAACTTATGGAACTAGTTAGGATTGAAATAGTGAATGATTGCTAAGAGATATATAGTTTGCTGGCAAGGCTTGCTGTCAAGCAGCTGTTTTGTTCTCATCAAGGTATAGTGCGAATGTTAAAATAATGGTATTGATTTAAGTGTGTCAAGATGAGAAGCCAATTAGATAACAAACAAAAGGAATACATATGTAACAATCTATTTCATTTGATGTATTTGTATCCTTCTGGCAGTCTCACGTTCTGACAGTTGATCACGTAAGATACTATTCAATAGTAGTCGATCATTTCAGAATTGGCAAGCTAATTGCCAGCTAAGTATTAGTGCTAAGAAGATGAGCTGGTTCTTCAGAGTCAAGGAAGTATTAGCTAGCCCTATGCTCCAAATGTGAAGTTTAGTGCGAGATGTTACAGATATTATGGATGTTTTAATGTAATATTGAATTGTGATCATAGCTAATCGGATTTCCTCTTGGTTCATGTTGGTAATCAGCTTGGTAGATAATACAAAATGTGATTGGCTTAAATTGAGATCATTAAGAACACATGATATATGGTGCTAGCATAATGGAAGTAAGCTGACTCTATTTCAGTGTAGACTACAGACATGGACGATGCGAGAATGCTAAGTTGAAGATAGGAATTGTTGTTCAAGAATCAATCAATACCTTGTGCTACAGTGTTGTAAGCAAGTCGACAGATATAAGTCTCTTTCTGCTTGAGAGCACTTCTAACTGCTGTGGATTTTGGCATTGTCTGATTAGGGGTTAACTTAGATTTGATCTGTGTATAGCTGTATTTTGCATGACAGTTGAAAGGTGGACTAAGCTGCCGTTCTTTTGTGTAAGCAAATCTGTGACACTGGTCGCCAATTTAGGATCTCAAAAGACCATGCACTAAGACGACTTCAACTTTCTGACTCGCTATTGTGTTTTTTGTCTGAGCGGTGATTGAGTTTAGGAGGCTGTTTGTTGGTAGTGACAATTAGATTGTAGTGTATGTCAGAAAAACCGGGGTCTGCTTTGCTGCATTTACCTTTGAACTGCTTTGTATGACAAAGTAACATTTGGTTGTATGAATGCGTTGGAGTGTAACACACTGCTAGCACACTCAAAAAATCTGCTTTTGTGATAAAACTAGTCAATGAAGGTATTGTGTGAAGATGACACTGCTGTGGTTCCAATAGGAATCAGATAAGTGGATATTCAAATTTAAATCCGACACAGATTTTCCACTCAATACTTGAGTTGAAGTTTCAACGCATCAGTGCGTATAGGACTTGTAGGAAATGTGGTTGCAGTTGTAAGTTTTGTTGCAACAGAGAGAGGACGTATGTTTTTATTAGCAAGCTAGGGGAGTCAGTTTAGTTTGCATTTGATGAATGGGTGTAGGGAGCCTTTCACACTACAAGCTGCATCAATGACCAGCTTTGCAAGTCATTTAAGCAAGTAAATCACAGGGAAATGGGTGAGAGCTTGAATGAATCATAACTGTCACTAGTAATCTCCCAGTTTGGCTGCGAGTACTATGAATTGACCATTATCATCAATGGAAAGCTAGCCAAGCGGGGCAGTGGGGTAGTCGGACAATCCCCCCTGGGAATCTTGCTGCTCACTCTAAATCGTACAACATTTTTCCGGAGTTTGATCACTAGAGTATCAAACAGTAAGACTTGAGGATTTCCTTTATGCCCAGGTAAGGTAATGTGATAACAAACTGTGTGGAATTTTACTATACATTTTACAAGTGAAAGTTAGCTCAGTTTAATTGAATTTACTCAATATGTTGAAATTTTACTCAAAAAGCAATTCCAATCATATTTACCATTGTTTGGCCTTGGAAAAATATTAGCATGGTCAATATTTGTGGAAAGATTGTTGGAGGGTCAAAATTTAAAATCAAATAGTAAATGTGGGCTTTTAAGATTTGTCCATTGATTTGCAGTATGTGGATATTAATTCTATTCCAGCAATATGATGAACTCATAATTGAGTGTGTAAATAACCCAGTGGAGGTCTAATTGTATTAGAAGTTGGTTTCCGTGTTTCTTGTGCGTCGCTTCACTACTTGCCCGCAGAGCGTTGTTAATGTGAACGGTGTAAAGAACATGTTCAGCAAACTGAGTACTGACAGGGCACATGAGTTGAAAGAAGAGGATAATATACATGACATCTGAATTACTTACAACTATAAATCAAACAGCTAATCTGGTTAAGGAAACAACGAGTAGCGTTTAGTGTCTACCTCAATCTCTTACTCCTAGATCCGATGTAGAGGGATTCAACAAGCAAGTGTATAACGTACAACGTACGTACGTACAACAGGAAAAGGAGATAGCTGCTTATATTTGTATATAGAGATTGCAGTGCTTTTTGTCTGTGTCCTACTTGAGTCAAGAGGTGCTTTCCGTGTTTCATGACAGTCATATTCCCAAATCACTCACTAGGATGTCAGAATGCTTGTGGATGCCGTTCTGTAAAATGAGGTAAGTTAAGAAGCACAGTTGACATGTAACTTTAGATTGATCATTCAAGTTGAAGTTCATCAATATAAGGTGGGTCTCCGTTACCGTGACATCCAGCCCCTATACTGCTGTTCCCAAGGTGAATTTGTACATGTAGGTTTATCTATAGAGCAGTTGCCTCTAGTCTTTGTGCAGTCATTTGCAATTTGAGCCTTTTTCTTTGATTTCAACCACAAAATGGATAAAAATGATGACACTTGCTGTATGTGTAGAAAACATAGTGTAAATGTGAAAATTGTTTTGATGTGATAGAATTTCTAGAATACAAAGAGAAAACCGTACTGAGCTAAATGTGATATAGTTTTATGGAATTTGTGAGTGAAAATTTAGTGTTTGCCTTCTGGCTAGTAATTGCATTTGTCTAAGTCTCCTCAAAATGGATTGTAATAGGACTACACTATAAAAGTATTACACACACACAGTATATAATCTGTATAAACTTTGCTGACGTATGTGTGTGCATGGCTACGTGTGTGATTTGGAGTGTGTGTGTGTGTGTGTGTGTGTGTGTGTGTGTGTGTGTGTGTGTGAGAGAGTATACATCGTATTGATGTGTGCTAGGGCATGTGTGCATGTGCCTTCATAGTTTTTGTGCATGTATATGTGTATACATGTATATATGTGTATGGATGCATGTGCCAGTGCATGCGTGCATGTGTGTGTGTGTGCATGTGCGTGCGTGCGTGCGTGCGTGTGTGCGTGCGTGCGTGCGTGCGTGTGTGCGTGCATGCGTGTGTGTGTCTAAGAGATAGAAAGAATCAACAACCGTCAACTATAGGAAAATCAGGGATATCGAATTTCAAGAAAACTTCTCAAATGTATTTTTTTTTTCTGATAAAGCTGATATTGGGTTTGAGATTATGGGTAGCTGACAAAGAGTTGTAATTCTATCCTGACTAAATTGACAGGTGTTACTTACAATACTGAAAATGACAGGAAAAAAGTTGCATTGATTAAATCGTCTATGAGTTTGACTTGATCACAGGGAAGACCAAAGCGTGTCAAGAGCAGGAAAAACCCTCACTGTTATGTAAATGATGAGTGGCGTTAAAAACATCTCTCAGTGGAACGTGCTTTCTGGGTAAACTCAGTGATAAGCGTCTGTTTGCTAATTTCAAATGTATCTCTCTGATATTCAATTTTAAAGTGAATCACAGGTTAAGATTGGACTGTGCAAACATTTCCTGAACTCCAAATTGATAATAACAACTCACCAATCTTTCATGTTTAAATATTCCACAGTGTTTATTACCGATCTGTTATTCTTTGGTAAAAGTTCATAGAAGCAGAATTTTTTTAGTTAATCTTGATTTTGGTATGATGGTGCTTGCAAACATTTATCATTGAAATTTGACAGTATAATATTTTATTCCATTTAGGATTTTCTGTTCATTTGTAAAATGTTTATTTTTTGTCACATTATTTTTCAGTCAGAAAAGTTTTATGTCAAATCAATTTTCCATCAGTAAAAAACCCACAAAATCTCTTGGAATTTGTGATGTAATATTTCATGTCAGTTGATCAGATAACTGGAAATTATGCAATTTTCTTCAGTTTGCAAGAGATTTTTAGAATCTATAAATATATATTTCAATATTTTCACGACAAAAATAAAAATTCTAATCTACTTTGTTGAAGTTTTTCCCAGTTTCATAAGAAATCGTTACTGAAGTGATTTTCTCAATCCCCCATTGAAAATGTTATCAAAGTTTTGCCCCAAAAAGTCACAACAATAGTTTTCGTAATTTAAGTGCAAGATACGTAAATGTTGCCCATGTCAAGAGCAATGAGAGAAGTCATGATTAATGAGGGCAATCTGAACAAAACAGAGTGTGTAAATGAGAAGAGGAAAGAGGAAGAGCCAGGGGTAAGAGTGGAAAGTGACAATAAATTTAGAGAAAATGAATGTAGATGGCGGGAGAGGAAAGAAGGCGAGTCTCCAATTTGGATGTGTCTGTATCCTATCTCCAGGGATTGATAGAAATTGGAAAGTTGGTGTGTTGAGTCGTTCATTTTCATCAAGTGTGTGACAGGTCGAAGCAGTGATTTACATGATTTCTTTCATCCATACCAAGTACTGAATGTCAAATGGGGACCTAGTCTGCATATGAAAGTTAATATGGACTTAGTAAAGCACGGGCATGAATTTTTGTACTAAATTAAGATCTGTTATGTGTATCTATAGGAACAATATAGCGTTGTGTGGTGTGTGATGAGGGATTCCACTGTAGACTCTGTATTTACATAGTGTACTGACTCAAATCAATTTTGCAAGCGTTATCCATCAAAATGACAGCATTACTATGTTGGATAACTGGACTTGTAAGGGATAAACATGTAGCTTCCTAGCAAGTAATAGTGTCAACATATTGCATTTGGAATCATTAACTCTCGTGTGCCGACTTTGAAAGGTGGAATCGTCAGTGACTCATACGTCCTGCCTTGCCTTGTTTTTGCTGAAATTTCATACTTCGGTTTACAAACATATTGTGTGTGGAATAACTTGGATGTGCCGACTTTGATATGTGGAATTCATGTGTGCCGACTTTCCATATTTCTTTTACACTGCCTTATTGTTCAAGCATAATGTTGTTGGAATTATTAACGTTCATTTGTCGGTGGGCAGAACTTTTTTGAAATTTCATATGTGAAATATTCGACGAATTGGTACTGAGGGATTATAATTTTAGTGTGATTCCATGAAGAATAAATAGTGTATGATCAGTGTTTGCCATTTTCTATGTTTTTGTTGAAATCTTATACACTTGTGTACAAATACATTTTGTCGCTAATTGTTAACTCTCGCATGCCAATGTTCATATTGTTTCCCGGAATCAGTGACTCATGTGTGCTGACTATCCATGCTATTGTGAACTTTATGCTGGATGTGATTGGCTGATGTACATACATTGGCGTTGTTAAGTCTGACGTGCAAACTTGCTAAGTGCTCTTGAAATTTCATACGCTGATATATAAACAGATTGTGTTTAGAATTTGTTAACTTGTGTGACGAACTGTGTTGGAAATCGGTGATTCATGTGTGGTGACTTTCGACATTGTACAGAAACTTTCGACTTCGAACATTTAAAAAAAATAATTTCATATGACGTACAAACATATTTTGTCTTGAATTGTAAACTTTTGTGTGTTGACTTTCAAAGTTCATATATTGACATTCAAATACATTGTGTCTAGGATTGGGAAGTTGTGTCACATGTGCCAACTTTGATGTTCCCTCGTCATATGCTGACGTTCAGATATATTGTGTCTGGAATTAGCGAATAGGGAAGTTGCAATCCACACTGAGCATGCTCAGATGCAAAGGACTATGGGATTATTTGAGGTTATCGTAATACCTAATCTGGAGCTACCGATAAAATAAACCTCCCACAATTGTCAGGGTAACTATGAATTGATTATTTGTGGTTACAAACAATTTATGAACACTGTTTATAATGCTAATTGATGAATATTTAGGATCACATTTCCCATGATGCAACATTCAACATGGCGGGTTTGCAAGTTCCCTATTGCGTCGCTTCAAAACTTCAAAATTGCTTTTGAAATTTCATACATTGGCATTCATATATATCATGAATTGGTGAATTACATCACTTGCTAACATTCATATCCATACTCGTGTCGTAAAAGTGACCTTGAAATTTCACATGCTTACGTTTTAGTTTGTGTTTTGAAGTCTTTACTCTGGTTTCCAAACTTTCAACATTGCCAAAATTAGCTTGAATTTGCCAAAACTTTTGTTTGTCATCAGCAACTCTTGTATTAACTACGAAGTGTTTGGTAAAAAGTTATTGACTCATTTGTGTGGAATTTTCCAGTTTTGTTAAAAAATTCATAAATTGATATGTTCTATATTTTGTGTCTCAAAGATACCTACTATATTTGTTATTTTGTGTGTACTTTATGGTTGACTTTTTTTTTTTTTTTTTTTTTTTTTACAAATTATGAAATTAGATAAGAAAGAAAGAAAAGTACAAATACCTCCCCCTCCCCCTTCCATTCTTTTTAATGTAAATTCAGTGGAACTCCAAAGTAGCTCTTTCTTGTACTGATTAGTAAAATGTGATTGGTACCGTATAAAACTAAAGATTTAGTGAAAATGAAGACAATAATGAAATGATGGATAGCAGAGTTAATAACCAACAATCTAACTTTCAGCTTTTTTAGTCATGAAAAAAATAATATTATTTTCCTGAAAGTAGACAGTACGAATTTGAAATAATTTATTTTTGAAAGCTGTATTTCTGCTTAAATGTGTACAATTTTGTTCTTCTTGATGGTATTTTTGCATTTTGATAAAACTTGTAGTACTATATTTGCATTTGAAAGTGAATTAAGAATTCTAGACATGAAAATGGTAAATTAGTTTTTAATATCAAGTCTTCTTTAATTTGATGAGGAGGTCCAGGAATGCCAAACACATTCCATCATAATGTCCACAAATTTGATGAAAAATAATGACAGGTTGCAAATTTTTGATGACCAATTTAGCAGACAGGTAAAGAAACACAGCCAGTAGGCAGGGGTCAAAGGTCAAATACATCGCTATTGGCCTGTGTTAATCACAAGTCATAGAACGCTATGCCCTGTGAGTCAAGCTGTCAAAAGATCAAACCTAGGGTAATATGAATGACAAAAAAGTGTCTCTACTAGCGTGCAGCATTGTTCATGTTTCTATACACCCAATTGATGGAGATGTTGGAGGCACGAAATGTTTCCACAATTTATATGCGTCAATTGTTTCTGATATAGAGTGACATTTATTCAAATCAATATAATGAACCTACTGCATCACTTCTTCACTTTATGATTTGGAAAAATTTATGCACCATTTCTCATCAAATCTTAATGTCAAAATTCATGAAATATGTGAAAGAAAATGATTTTATGTGAAGTTAACCACATTGCAATTCTCATTCAAGCCAATAATATGAGGGTGAAATATATGTGATTAAAGTTGAAATTCATAATTTCTTTCCCCAGTAACTGTTGTGAATTTCAAATTCATGAAGTCATTACTCGTAGTATAACTTTCCAATATACTTGTATAAATCCATAGAAATATGCAAGATTTGAATTTTCATTGTGGATGTACCATTAGTTATCAATGTTAGTATGACGTAATTAATATGAAAAATTGAAAAAAATAAGTGATTAAAAAGTCTCTGCAAGATGTTTCATGAGAGGTTACTTTGGTTGCTTAGAAACTGGTCAAATGTTCATAAAATAAATCAAAAAAGAAAACTCCACATGTCAAGTTGTTGAACCTCCAACACAAAACTTGTAAGATGTTGGAATATACATGTAAGTAGATAATGTGAAAGTTGTTGTTTGCATTGTTGTTGGAATGGTTGGGTACTAATGGCCTAAGTCTTGGAATAATAAGAAAACAGATGGAAGGTGAGTTGAGGTCAAAACAGACGTTAGTTTGCATTTATTTGAAGCAGATTGGAATGAAGCCCAGATGGTGACGTCCTGATACATCAACATTGAACTCCATGTAAGGTTGATGTATGATAAATGAACTGTCAGAGAATTCAGTAGTATTCATGTATTCTACTATGGACATGTCAGCTGAGTAGTTGTAATATTTAGGTAGACAATGTCAACTGAGTAGCTGTAATATTTAGGTAAGGTACTGTAGACAATGTCAACTGAGTAGCTGTAATATTTAGGTAAGGTTCTGTAGACATGTCAGTTGAATAGGTGTGACATTTAGGTACATGTAAGGTACTGGAGACATGTTAGTTGAGTAGCTGTAATATTTAGGTAAGGTACTGTAGACATGTCAGCTGAGTAGCTGTAATATTTAGGTAAGGTATTGTAGACATGTCAACTGAGTAGCTGTAATATTTAGGTAAGGTATTGTAGACATGTCAACTGAGTAGCTGTAATATTTAGGTAAGGTACTGTAGACATGTCAACTGAGTAGCTGTAATATTTAGGTAAGGTATTGTAGACATGTCAACTGAGTAGCTGTAATATTTAGGTAAGGTATTGTAGACATGTCAACTGAGTAGCTGTAATATTTAGGTAAGGTACTGTAGACATGTCAACTGAGTAGCTGTAATATTTAGGTAAGGTAAAAGTACACATTAGCTTCAGGGATCATCTCACATTGTCATAGTACAGCTCAGGAATGTGTTGGTTATGTTCACGGTTGATACCAGCCCAGCCCAGCCCAGGTCAGCCCCTTTGCTTTCCGTCTAACAGAAATTTAGAGAAATATGTAAGAATGTAAGAAAAACACTGAATTGGGCTTTTTTTCAGTAGAATGGTTCTGTGCAGCCATCTGTCCGTGCATCCATCTGTGCATATGTTCATCTGTAATACATCATTTCTCAGCCATGTAATATCTAATTCCAATCAAACTTGGCACAAATGTCATATGTCATATGAGATATATCACTTTGTATGTACTTTCTTATTTCTAAGTTTGACATTAATTTCCAGTGATTTTGATGTCATTTCACGTTCTGTATGCTATCACAAACAACTCTGTAAGTGAGACATATTTATGACAATGCAACATTCTTTAAAAAAACAACAGAAAAAGTGATATTTTAAAATCAAAATGAAGTTACCTGAGAACTTTATGTTTTCTGTTTATATACAGTTAAGTACAAAATGAAAAGCTTCAATTTGTCCAAATATTCAATTTTCTTGATAAAGACCAGAGTTTCAGTCCTAGGTTTATTAGTGTCATCATGTCAGTGGCGATGTGAGGATGACTCAGGATTATTGTTTGGTTCAGGACCAACTTTTTTATTAGTTTGTTTACACTTTATTTCTAATTTGAATTGGCCTTTAACATTTTTATCTGTAGATGATATTTTTGTTACACACATCAAATATATGTGTATGTGTGGCTTATCAACCCATTTGTCATTCGTTAGAATCTTGGGGCTGTCTTACGTAATTGTCTGTTTCTCATGACCCAACCTACTAGTATTTCTGCAATCTGGTGCAATAATAAAGAAACTGACATCTCCTATGACAGGACTAGAAAAAATTACGCCACTGATTGTACAACGGTGACTCCATAAGTGCATTTTTGAGTGAAAATTATCGTTTCCTGGTGAAATTTGGGAACTTTAATAAAACATATGGTTCACAGTTTCCTTCTGACTTTAATTGTCATTTCTGTCATTCAGAATGTTAATATATGATTATGAATTGAAAGTATCACCAACATGTACATACATGTATATACATGTACACTACTTTTTCTAATACTTAATGTTTATACTCAACCGACTATCCCATAATTTTTAAGGTGTTAAGATGAAAAAGATAAAATTAATGTACAGTCACCTTTACATATACATATATGTACTTTCAAAAAGCAGACCATCTGTACATCTGCATATCCTGTGTTGATTAAAGCCGACAGTATCTTCAACAAAGCTAAATCTAAATTTATCGCTTTGTTGTTCATCAGCTGATGTATCGTGAACTAGTTTTCTTTCTTTTCAAAAGAAAGGTCAAACTCAGAAAGATCCTGAATTCTCTGTAGTCTACTGTAAATCATAAATCAAAAGATTTCGGACAATACTAAGAAAAGCTGACATAGAAATTTCATTAGTCAGATAATACGAAGAATATATTTTATTTAGGATGGAAGTCAGATTTGTGGCGTCAATATGTCATTTTGGTACAATGAGTTTCTGTTCATATTTTATTTAGGTATTGTTTCCATTGACTTTGATAATTTTATCTGTGCCTATAAAATTTACAAAAGATGGTGACATTTGGACTGCTGTATGTTTGCAGTATATAGTATGCAACTAATGGGTGGAAAGATAGCTGAAATTTGTCACGTAGAAAAAAAAATTACCGGACAGGTGCACATGATAGACTAATGTGAGATCCTGATAACAAATAAAATGGCAGCCGCGGCATGACTGTTATATAGTGATAGAAGGTCAGAGTACAATGTTTGAAAGTTATCCGATCAATTGCTCCATCTATAAAGTACATCATGTTAATTCATTATGTAGGCAGATGAGAGCCAAAGTGTCACAGTACAGACATAGTTTCGTTTGTTGTGTTAAATTAGAACGCAGGGTGCTATAGAACACTACATTAGCCGACATGGAGCCAGTTGATTTAGTATCACTTTTTTATTAACGTGGCAACAAAACGTTCAGTAGTGTCGCATTGGAAAGTCATCCCATATAAAATATGGCTGCATGGTGAAAATGACCCTCTAAGGTTCCAGTTCTGAACAAATTTAAACGGCTATCAGTTCTTGAAAGGTCAATATTGCCTGTACACTTCCATGTCTGTTTTACTTTGATTATATTTTTATGTAGCGTAGAATCCAGTCGTGTTGGTATTATGTTCTCACTTTTCCCCTACTACGCCTGGCATTTTGTCTACTTTAATAAATGAAGCTTTGGCCAGGAACCAGGTGCCAATTCTTATTAGGTTTTGAAGTTTTTCCGCTATGACATGACATCAATGGCATCACCACATAATTAAAACAACTCAAAGGGTTGAACTATATGATGTAAACCTAGTTACCATATTCAATCTTCGGTGCAGGAAATCATACTCTAATCTTAGTTTTGAATAAAATGGCTGCGAGCGAAATGTCAGGCATGGTAGGGGAAAGGTTAGACTAGATTCTAGGCTATCAAAGTTGTGGTGAAAAACTTATTTTGTTCAATATTGTTTGTTGTGTTGTACTAGTATGAGGGTACGTAAGATACAAGACAGTAATGGGTATGGTACATGTAATTATACAAAATATCTCTAAACCTTCTTGTATATAGAATGTTTTTGCGGTGGAAAAGATGAAATTTGTCATCAAAAGGAATATTTACTTTATGCATCTTACTTAGCAATCTAACAGTATAAAAAAACAAGTTGAACATGTGGCATAGTGTAAGTACATGTTAAGTTTTGGTGATAGTTTGGGAACCCCTCACCTGAGGGAAACCCCTCCTCCTTACCAGAGGTTTTGATAGTATACTGATTTGTTTTGTATTGAGATCTTCTAAAGTGTTCACAATACAACTGTACTTAATGATTTCTTTGACTTTAAGTACAAATCAGAAAGTTATTTTTGTAAGAAATTGTTGTGAAATTGAGTGAAATTTTACATTAGCATTAGCACTTGTAGGAAGTGAGAAAATCACTATACGTGAACTGTTCTGGTCTATTTTTGTCATATTAAATTGTCAATAGACCTCATTAGAGAAGATTTCCTGTTATTTTTCCTTTTGTCAATTTTTGCAAAGAAGTCTCAAGCATTCATATTTGTAGTATAGAGAAAGAATAATTGATAAACATGATACATTACTGTGATGTTGTGCAAACCGATAGAAGAGTTGTAGTTGAATAAGCAAGTTGATCACTAAAAGACTCGAGGGTTGGGACAGATTTCAACGACTCCTGGGCCAAGGAAATTCCATTTTCATAGTTAATTGTTGAACGATATGATTGATTGAGTCGGTTAATAATTCATAAAAATATGGAGAGAAGTTTAGATAATGCAGACACGCAATTATGATGCAAGCATCATGGCAAAAAGAATGTTTTATGAAAATCAAGTCAGGCAAAATTGTGTGTTTCCGTTTTGGGTGTGAATTTTTTATAACGTCATGCTTGCATGGTTCAGAAGAAGAGAGACAAAAAATACCAAATAAGTTGACAACTTGGAAGAAAGGATCAGAAGTGAATCCAATCAGTAGGAAAATATTGTGTGTAATTTTATGAGAAGTGACTTTTTTGAACAGATCAGTAGTTTTACGACACGATAGGGCATGTGTGAACAACTGGCAAGGGTAAGGTGAAATGATGGCATAGTTTTCATAAACTCAACTGAGACCTCATTGAGAGGATTCTCACTAGACTCATAAACAGTATGAAGACTATAATTGATGTAAGCTAAACAACTTTGCCCAGGATCAGAACTATAATGAAAATATGAACATGTCAGTATCAGGTTTATGAGTCTAGATTTATTTGTTGCCTTGTGAAGTAATTGCTTATTTGCATATCCAGTACCAACTGCAAGGTGAACAGAGTACCAGACTAATTGGAGAGAAGTTTGCTTTCATTTCTTATCTGTTTTTTTCACATGAATACTCTAGGCAAAAGTGGACACAAGTAAGTTGTACGAAATGAATATTTAGTGTCATTTACCCTTCCTTGGTCCACACTGTATCATCCCATCCCATTCACTGTGTTATTTTGATCATTTCATTGACCAGTGTTGAATGTCAACTGCACAGTTTGGCTGCAGGAGTAAAAATAGAGTTAAAGAGAAAAAAAGGATTCTTTTTCATCTTATACCTACATCTACCCACCTACAATAGACTACATGTACCTACCTACATCTACTCACCTACTTACCGACATCTACGTACCTACCCACCCACCCACCCACCCACCCACCTTCCTTCCTTCAACTTTATTGAGAGAGGGTAGCCCAGTTGGCTGAAGCCAATCTTCCCTAGGATCCTCTGAAAAAATACAGACAGTAGATATAAAATACAAAAATGTACAGTGTGAGAACATACGATAAACAGCAAACGTGACTAAATATTCGGTATGAAACGTTGGTGACAGATATGAAAAAGAAGACAGCAATGTTCTATTTCACAGTTCATCTGACAAGGTATTCCAAATATTTGCACCAGGAGATAGAAATCTTTGCTTATAGATGTAGTACTGAAATAACAAGGTTATTATCTGAACAAAAAGTTTTTTTTGACTGTCTTGTTCTTAATTATTTCCAGTGTATGTGTATTAGGTAATGCTGTGTTGGATCTTGTCAGCATAACCGATCAAAGGTAACTTCCTTGCATTTAGCAAACTTGTCTTTTGTTCAAGCAGCAAACATGTAAGTTTGATTGACAAGCATGTCGTGATTTTTTTGTCATTTTAACCTCCACCTCGTGATAGTGTAAAGGTTTGATCCCCTCTGGTGAGACTTTTATACGGTGATGACATTTTTCATTTTATGAATATATAATTAATTATTATGATCATGTGTTATGATTGTGATGTACTCTAGGAATTGATAAAAATCTATGATGAATTTGGTTTATTTCTTGAACCTCACACAAGAAATAATCGTAGTCTGCTTTAAGGCAAATGAATGGTGCTGTTATCCTGCTGATTGTTATGTATTGTTCCTGCTCACCAAATGGGGAGTACACGATTACACTGTAGTTTACGCACGTTTGCTCAAAATTGGTTAAAGTGAACGAGATAGTACGATGAGCCAAAACGTCAAGTCAGAACTGTAGAGATAAGATAAAAGACTATCTGAATGATATTTCCTGACTCAATAGCAGTGTATCATGATGAAGATCTTGTACAGATAGGAGGAGGAGATGAGCTGCCATCTGTACAATCATAAATCATTCCTTCCCATTGTGTCATTTTGTAGACAACATAGATGGCATTGTTCATTACCTGGGATTTTCCCGCCCAATTATTAGAACAAAAAATCTTCATTCCTTGTTAATTTTTGTCGGTTGTGAAATTTATTTTGGATAAAAATCATAGAAATAATGGCTTTCTATCGAATGATATCAAAGTTGTGTTTAGAAAGTGACCGAATAAAATGTTTCTTGTACAATTGTAACTTTTTGTTTGTTCTAAACTTCAGTTTAGATAAAAGTCATAGAATTACTGTTGTTTATCAAATGATATTGAAATTTTAGACTAATAGAAAACTTTTCATGATTTTTTTTTCAATACTGAGACTATTACAGTGGTAAAGAATTGATCTGTGTTGACTTATTTCTTGAAGATTGATTTGGAAGCTATTCTCTGATTAGCCAGATGTTGAAAATTTTCTTTCCAAAGGGCAAACTTTACCAATTAGTGTTTGTATTCTTGAAGTAATTGGTGTGGGATATTGATGGATGGAAATTTTAGCAATTTAGTTTATAGTATCCCCAGACTTTTCAACCCTTGTGTTCTGTTTAATTGGAAGACATAGCGAGCAACTTTTGTTCATTGGAAGGGGCAGCAGGTAATGGTGCACTCACTCACATACATGTATATCGATCAATGTACATTCTGTTGAAGAAAGATAACAAAAGTTATACTTTAGAAACATGGTTTCTAGAAATGAAGAGAAGTTTTCTCCAAAGTAAAAATATTGTATCTTAAATTCTATTGGCTGTGTTTCTTTATTCAATTATCTTTTTGTATGAAAGCATAGAACATAGTAACTTAATATACAGACAACAAATATTACAACATTTCCAGTCTGCACATTCAGCCTCAACTTTCAGTCAGAGTTCTGAAAAATATGTTGAAAATGTAGCAGTATAGAACTGAACAACTTGCCATGTTTAAATAAAAAAGACTGAAATAGGATAGAAGACAGAGAGGCTATCCTAGTAAATTGAAGATGAACTATTGTTATGGACACAACATCTCTGTTAATTAATGCCTTAGTGATGTCACCAGCCGTTTTCCAAGCGATCAAAAATGTCAGCCGTGTTCTAGTCATACCTAATCAAACAAAGGACTATTGCTAGACATCAGGAATGATAGGGCTTTGAATGTAATGAGCAAAACTGATTAGTTGAAGTAATTTAGCTAGATCAACTTTTGTAATGGCTAATTACATGTGAAAGTTGGATCAATTTGATAGACCTAAAGTGAACTGGTATTATAGCTACTAGATTTATGTATACTTTACTGACCAAATCTGTAATTAGTTCAAGTCGAATGGCTAGGCCAGCAGAGCTTCCAGTAATGATTACGTATGTAATGAACGGGCACCATAATCCAAGGTATACGCTGTAGGTACATAATATTGTACTGACCAAATCAAAAATACTATAATTGAAATCAAATGGCTAGACCAGACTTATTCACATACATTTACTGTAGTATTTGATTTAACTTTTGTTACAAACACAACTTGAAAATTTTACCTCAAATTTTTGACTGCACACTTCAGTTAAATTGAATAAAAAAAAATGGTTTACAAACACAGATGAATTTCCATTTGAAGATACATTATTGTATTTTGAGTGAATTGGCATTTTAAATTTGAGGTGTACAGTTATTATTAAATTTCAGGGAACAAAGTTGTGACGACCTTGTCAATTGATGAGAATCGTTCTTATAGAAATGACTATCATGAGTGAACTGGCTTTCTTTTCTAACTTTGACATTTGCAATGACCACCAACGCTGTGACTAATTCAAGTTGAATGGCTAATGGCCGGCTTCAGTAATGACTACATATATATACATTACAAAAAATGTATGATTGAACCAGCAATACAGCTTAAAGGTACATGTACAGGTATAGTAGGTAATACTGACCAAAGCTCAGTTCAATTTAAAGTCAAATGGCTAGACCAGCTCAGGTATATACATTATACATGTACATCATTTGTTAACTTGATGATGTTGTCTTTATAAGGCAAAAACGCTCGTCAGAGATTGTATAACCTTTGGAGTTGAATTGCGCTGAGAAATTCGTCTTCCAATTTTGTTTGTCTACATGTGTTTATATTGTGTTTGAATTGACATTACATCTCAGAAGTATACATGTTGAGGTATACATATATGTGTATGTCCAAAGCTAAGAAGTAAGAGTCAAATGGCTTGACGAGTTCTTGAATTGCTTACTTATATTGTACATATGAACTACATCTGTGTGTACTGTAAACCTGGAAATTTTCACTTGAGATTTATTTTTGCTAATTCACTGGAAAACGAAAATGCATAAATCAATAGTGACTATTAAAAATGCCTTCTTGTACATGAACACAATATACCAGTCTAGGAATTAATTGAAATTAGTCTTTGAGAACTAGCTGAATTTCTTTCGCAAAATTTTATAGTGGTGAAAATATCTACGTTTACAGTACAGTACATACATGTAGCGACCAAAGCAAATGAGACAACATTGTACATTGTAATTTCAAGACAAGGCTTTGCCTGTAATGACTACTTACTCCTGTGATGTTGAAACTGGCTTTATAGCTCTAAGGTGTACTGCATACTGACCAAACCTAGAAATAGGTTGAAATTATGGCCAGAGGAAATGTATAATAGTAATGACAGCTTAAACATGTGAGATGGATGAAGTTGCATGATAGCAGTGTAGGTACTAGATTGCTGTGTGCCAAACTGACCAAGACTAATTTATTCCATGCATCTGGCGAGATGCATGGCATTGATATAAAAAAGAGAATGTATTTTGTGTGCATGGTTTGACTAAATGATCTTCCAACCTTGAAAACATATTTCGCCACCGGTAAATTTGTGATATTTCAACAGAAGCAGACAGATGGTGAAGTTTTCTATCCTGAATCGTTTATTTTACTTCGAGTAAAAATCTTGAAAATCCGAAGAAAAGAAAGTAATCGTCTAACATCTTTGGCCCTGAGGCAAGGACTTCACTGTCTGTTCATTGCGTGTTTCCTTTTTTTAAGTCTACTTCGTCTTTTCATCAGCTATACTACAGTCTCCTTCTGCGCTGTTGACTTCAGAGAATGTAATCAGTACTCATTGAAGTTTAGAACAGTCAGACTTGCTTCATTAAAAGTAAAGGCCAAAATACGTAACATGTAGACATAATTTTTTTTGCTATTTTGATGCACTTAGATGCAGGGACTTACAGTACATGTGTGATTAAAGTTTAATTCTTTTAGTTTTCCACCTAAGCATACTAAGTTGTGTAATACTATACCCACTGTATACATTTATGCAGTTTATATTTTGAAAAATAGTTTTGTATTACAAACGTTTGTTGCACTTCTGTTGTATACACGCATACATTTGTACTTGATTGAGAGTGCGGCTTTGTATATGTACATGTATGCGTGTATGTCTCTGTGTGCATGTGCATACATTGTACATGTGTGTATACACATGCAGTGCCTGCCTACAAACTGTAGTGAAGGCAAAGCAAGACGTAATTTTAAATACCAAATACACACAAATACTTTATGCAGTTCCATACTTCTAACTCTTTACATGCTGGCTTGAGTTCATCACTTCTAATTCAATGCAATTCTCTAGGCTGTGTTGGGGAAACAATTACTATCGTACCCATGAAGACATTACAGAGTCTAGACAAGTTAGTTCAGTGCAAGTAGACATACTACTGTCAAGTTCTCTGTTCCCACCTTGCATCTCATTCTCTAAAGCAGTTTTTAATGTGATGTAGAGTTCAACTGTTGAAGCAATACAGGTCAGAAGCTCAGACAGGATATTTTACAAGGCTCCAACATTCTGAGAAGTGTCCGTAGGTTTTATTGATGATCCAAAATCCTCATTTACCGATGTGACGATAGCATCTTTTGGTATGCATGTTTTATCGCTTTTTATTCACTGCGAAGAAAATGATTTGAGACAGGGCCATCTATTAATACAGTGAAAATGGAAAGTTTATGAGTTATCTGAGCTTGATCTACATACCAGTGACATTGATTAATTTCCACCAAGGGAGATTTGACCTAGTTCATTTACCAAGACACCATAACATGGAATATTACTGGGAATAATTCGGATCACCTAGTATGCCCGTATTACATTAAGTGGAGATTTGATATGGCATACAACTTTGTTACTAATATGGGAATGAATGATGGACTTAGAAAACGACTCATTTTGTCATTAGCTGTAAATGCAAAGCTGTTACTATTTTTCTACATTAATGCTGTACAAGATGTGTCACACTGTGTAAATGTAAAGGGACATGAGTTTTGGCCTTTCTTACTTTACACCTGCTTTACCCACGCTAACCTATCAGTATGCTGTCCAAACATACACATTGTACTAGCCTCAATCTGATTAAAATACGATGTATTGTGCACTTTATGATTTCTTTTTGGCTGTTATGTTTACTGTCGTTTGTTCTTTTGTGAGCACTCATCTGACACAATACCATAGGTGTTCCTGTACCAAATCTCATACTGTAGCCAATCACAATCCGTCTTAAAATATATACACTCAGTGTTCGAAATTGAAAGAAAGAGAACCATCAAACAATAATGATAACATTGCTGTCTGCGGACTGTGCTTGTGCTCTTTTCAAACAGAGCATTCTGAAGTACTAAACCTGTATGTTTTGGTGCATTATGCGTTCTCATTCGATGAGTGAATTCACTCAGTGCTGAAATTTGGTACAGGAATGCCTATGGTGTTGTGTCAGATGTATGTAACGAAAGTTCACAAAAGAACAAACAACAGTAAACATTACAGCCAAAAAGAAATCATGAAGTGTACACTACAAATGATTTTAATCAGATTGTACTAGGCTGTACTGGCTGATTATCATGCCGCTACACTTGTCGTACCATAGCAGTCACAGATCTAGTCAGTTGCCAGGCTAACAGGGTACTGGATACATGTACATTTTGTATATAAAAAAGGATGTGAAATGTGTTAGCAGAAACCGCAGGCCATATTACAATGTATCTGTAGTTGAATATAGTTGTAATTTGGTACTGAAAATTGTAAGCCTCTGGATTATCTAAAATTTAGTTGTGATGAGAAGTGCTGACTTGATCACTACATACATGTAGGAAAGTACTTGTAGGAATGGTGTGCACATCTCATTAAGAATTAACACTTTGTAAATTGTGAACAAGAAATAGGAAATTTTCAAGTGTGGTGCATTTCCTGTAATGCTTTGTTATGGCAGCTATTGCCTGTTTTCAGTGTTATCACATCTACACATTTAGCACTACAATAATGTTTTTGACCCCTACCTTTGAAATGAACTTGGTTGTAAATAGTAAAAATTCTTTTAAAAAGAAATGAAAAAAAAACAACTAACCAAACAAAAAAATTGCTCAGAGTACCAAGTAGTATTTACATTTTAATGAAGAATTAAAAAAGAAAACCAATCAATGAAAATGTTTTAAAATCAGAAGAAGTAGAAACACACAGTAAAGAGCAGACAAAGACAATAGTTGTCTAATATGATGGACTTGATGAATTCGGTATTATTTAGTTGTATAGCCTACAAACTATTTTCTTTCTACCGTGTCCAACCATCAGGTGTAAAAGTTATTTTATTAGATAAGTCTAAAATTGAAGTCTTTGAATGTTATGAAATTTATGTTTGATTGTTATTGTAATTCTAAAAGTATCTTGGAAACATTTCCAGGTTTGTTATACCAATGACACAAATAATTTTGTCAGAATATTTGAATTTCCCGATGCTGTATATATGAAATATATTGTGCCGAATATGTTCATGTTTTATGTATTGCTTAACGTAGAGGTTACGTGTACTTTAAATACAACATATTGTTTTTGACATTGACTTACAGCAATAGGTACGATTTGTCTTGTGGTAGCATCTGGTAGTGAGATTGGAATGTAAGTTATTATACTTGTACTGTGCAGACTGTGGATAAAATATGGTGTGGTCAAGACTTGTAGTTTGGATTTGACATCAAGGCTATTCTAACAGTGTGTACATGTACTCTATATGCTGATTTTAACCTTTGAGTAACAAGTCTATACTCAGTCTAAAACAAATTCACATGGATATCTAAAAGACCCCCTTTTTTAAAAAGGAAAATTGTATATTTATAATACAGAGGAAGTAAATCGTTATGTCGATGAATTTGAATATAGAAGGTTCTACATTTATTATGTCTTTTGATTAATTTTGACCTTTCCAGAAACAAATTTATGTCTGTGAACTAAATATTAACAGACAAAAAATGATTCTTTTCTTTAGAAAAATGATATACTCTGCCTGAGAATACATTGTCCCAACTTCAGATCTTTTACGATAGATAAGTCATATGTACACATTTAAAATGGTATGAAAAGACTGTAAACTGATCTACGTGTAGTGAGATAAGAATTTGTGTCACTGTGTTCATTTGCTCACATATGAAAAGTTGTATAATCAATGATAAAAGGAATTTTATGTACCTACATGTAAATGTCAAACTTATGACAGTGACATCAAAAATATTGTTTTCGTCATAATTTTATTGTACTAAGATATGCATGTAGAGGAATGACATTCATGGCCTAGATATCGGTTGCATCTAACGTCATAGATGGAGGTGTATATGTATGTCAGTCATACAGTTCCAATCCATTCATAGGCCTGCCACTTTCAACAGACAAGTCTCGGTCAGTGAAACCCATATTGAAATGAGAAAAAGTTGTAAATTTTTTATTTTTTATTTTATTTTCATTATTTCTATCCATGTGTAAGTGTGTTTATTGTAGGAATTCACGGTTTTGTTATTTATGTGGCGGAAACGTGCCCATTAAGTGTGTGGTTTTCAACAAAAGAAAGTGAATTCAGAAAAGTGAATGAAAACCCCATTTTGGATGTAATAAGGTGAATAGAAACCATGTTTTATCAGCTCTTAGATGGCATATTAGTCATGTCATGACATTATAGTCGTTGTAAAATTAGTCTTTGTAGTGGTAATTTGACGTTGTTGTGTCCCTCCTACATGACTATACAATCATCTCATTTATTAGGGAGAATGTCATTTATTGTCAAATCTATCCATGAGTTTTGATTAAATCTTTGTCATTTGCCTTTTCCCTGTGTTAACAATGATGAACGCGGTGTTGGCTGTTCGCCTGTCTAATTTCCAACAATTTGCAGAACAAAAACAAGCTGATAATTTTCCATTAAGATGCGCTGATTCACCACGCTGTGAAGTATATAGAAAGGTAATAAGTTCGACAACGGAGCTCAGTCGTTTATCATTTTCTAATTGAAGTCTCATATGCAGAATTTAAGGCTGAAGGACAGTCTGAATCTTCAACAATGACCATTTTGTCAAAGCCATTAAACGGGTTATGCAAAATTCAAGGCAAAGGTGCGGTCTCATCATTTCCAGGAGTAGTGATTTTGTGCATGATGCCAAATTTAAGGCCAAAAGCCAGTCATTGTATTATCAACTGTCAACAACGACCATTCTGTCCAATCTATGAATCAAGTTATGCAGATTTTAAGATGTACACATTCTTGTCATCTCAAAAAACTAATGAATTCGCCAAACCGTAAGCCATGCTTGTGCAGAATTGAAAGTAATGGGAAGGTCTTCAACTGAAAGCATTTTGTAAATTCTGATAGGAATACTATGTAAAATTCTAGACAAGGTACAATGTACAGTGTTTGCATCTCCTAAAATGACCATTTCATCTAGTCCATCTGATATAACAAAGAGTTGAAGGCAGGGCTATAGGGTGTACTTTTCATTGCCAACATGACCATTTTGTCAAATCCCTGATATATGTAATTTAATAAAAGGATCTCCATGTTATTTCACGACTTAGAACATATTCATATCTAATATCTGGATATTATTTGTATAAATACAGACTGCCATCAATCTTTTGTTTGATTTGTTGACATGGCTTTTTGTAGAAAATGTAGAACAAACACAGCAGTGGCTATGTATCTAGAGATAACATTATCGGGTATTTTTGTTGGAATGGATGTATTACAATAGTGTATAAGTGTGCTTAGGAACGAAGTAATGATCTAGCGTTTGCAAGTAGAGATTTGCCGATATTCTATTGTATTGTTGGATTAAATCACATTGTTACAAGTATTTCTATGAAAACAAGAGGTTTTATTAGATTTAGTACAGTAGAAAATTGAATTTCCTTTCCGTGGAGGTTGCTCTCAATGAGTGAGATCATCTACAATGAACACACATTCTCACTGGGCGGCTTTAGCATTGCTGTACAAATCATCACTGCAGTGACATTGTATACACATGTGGATGGGACCTCTCCTCAAGTACTGTTGACTTTTAACATATCCAGCAAGGTGAGCAACTAGAGAATTGCTCTAAGTGGAGTTGTGTCTGTGTCTGTTTAGGTGGAGTCTGTATGACTGATTACAGTCATGTTTGTAAAAATCATGTTTTGCTTGTTCACCCTTTAACCAAAGGTGCGTGTGTGAATGTGCCCAGTGGGACTTGGACTTCTGTCAGCAGAAGATTTTTTTTTCCTTCTATGTGGAATATTTTGTTGAATCCTTCAACAAATTGGATTATCAAGAGAGAATAGTGATTATATGATTTCTTTTGGTTCTACTTTCATTGATTTAAAAAAGGTGAATAGGAAATCTCACAATTAAGACATGCTTTCACAGATTGTAATTTCAGAAATCGGGAAGACACCAGCTTAAATAGTAAATATGAATTTCAAATGATGAAAGGAATGAAATGTATTTTATATATTTCATCAAAATGAATATTAAGTCAGCAAAACCCTTTTTATTTATCATAATTTGAAAAGACACAAGTCTTTGTATTTGATGTTCCCTGACTTTCCAGCATACAGTGTTCAAAATCTGTAGATGTTATTTACCCCATGAATACAGTAAGCTGTTTATCACATAAAAGATTTTGAGCCATAATTTTCTGTACATGTACCAGGACTATAATTCGA
Organism: Glandiceps talaboti; assembly: GCF_964340395.1. Taxonomy (NCBI): domain Eukaryota; kingdom Metazoa; phylum Hemichordata; class Enteropneusta; family Spengelidae; genus Glandiceps; species Glandiceps talaboti. The sequence goes on along the minus strand of NC_135554.1, from coordinate 26,046,512 downwards.
TAGTTTTATATCAATCCCATTTGAGAAATCGTCCATAATGTATAAAAGATATATTATGTACTTAGGAATTACCAAACTGGTACCAAACTTATAATATGTAATCTGAAGTTAAAAATAGATTCCTTTTAAAAAATTAGTTAACTAGAATCAGAGACGTACAAAAATTTCACTTTTCTTGTGATGTTTTCTGATTAAAAATATATGTTAAATTTTTTGTTCTCCTTTCAAAGTACCAATATCGTTTGTGTTTATTTTTAATGTCAATCTAAAAACGTTGATTAGATTGAAATTATTAATGTATTGTCTTCATATTGAGAAATGTCAACAAACACACTTTTCATCAGTATTTCTTATTGTTGCTGTGTAGAAATTCAGTAGTTGTATAAGATTATAGTCAGTTTTCACCAGCATTTGTTGTTATTTTGATCATTATTAGTTTTAGACAGAATGTTTTCAGCTTTGTTTTGACATGGAATGCATTGTTTTCCATTTAGAAAACAGTAGAGACCCAGCAAAATACCTAGATATAAGGTGATAATGCAAACTCCATGGGGATATGTTATGCCTTGATGGTGTGGACAAGATTTGTAAAGATCTCATCAAACTCTAACCTCATCGTAAAAGATATTGCCAAATCCCCAACCTGGATGTCATCATATCCTTACCAACTGTCTGTGACATGGTTGACATGTCCAAAAATAAGGAACGGTCATCTCTACTTCCTTATAATCCAATTTTCACCTGTATGATGTGTTCCAAAATGTCGAACAATCATGCGCAACCGTATTTCCCACACTATTTTTGACAGAGTATCACATAGAACAATCATGCCTTATGAACAATTTTTGTCACCCATATGGCATGACCAGATATGGAAACAGTTGTATAGTTATCAACCATTTGTTATTATGATGACGTGTCCAGAAATGTTGATCAATCATTTCTAGTTCTTTTTATCAACCATTTTTACCCACATGGTATGGTCAGAAATGTGAAATGATAATGCATTGCCGTTGTGAGCTATGTAGGACCTGTGTCAACGGATAACGCATAGCCGCTGTCAGATATTTATGACCCATGTCAACGGATAACGCATAGCCGCTGTCAGATATTCATGACCTATGATTCAACAGTCGACAGAATCTATGACCAGTCATCATTAGACATTACATGTGCATGTAACCTGTCAGTGTCCAATGTCAAACCTCATGTCATGGGCAGTCAATTGGGATATGAGTCAGGACCTACATGTATACTGATGGTCAGAAGACAACGGGAGTACAACATCTCCGATCTAATAAATATTCTTCTGAACAAACGAAAACCATCGGAAAGGAAAGAAAATAGATACGACCAATTACAAATGAGCTATGTCTGTTTTTTTAGTTATGCATATATGCATATAAAAATTTCATATCTGTAACTTTGATGATGTTAAACAGGGGTTTAGTCATATTAATACTCATTTGTTTGAACCGATAAAGGATAATAGAAAAAGACAATTTTGCAGTTTACATCGTCTGTCTCGTATCCGGCCGTATACAAGAATCCATAATTCAATCTTAAGTGAATGTCCCTAGCTTGCAATGCAACAATATAACTTATTATAAAGTCTTAATTATGATATACAATTTCATATACCCTTTATGAAAATGGAAATTGCTCAGAAGATATATAATATGCAATTTACATATAAATAATATCCATGGAAATATGCAAGTTTGTCTTTCTATATTGTACACGGTTGAAATATTTGGAAACATGCAAGTTTGACTGTATTATTGTACTCTGTGGTTGCAATTTACACTGACTTGTCTTTGAGGTGACAGTGCATTTTATACTATGCACAAGCTGCATTGTAAGATATTGTCATTGAACAGAAAATATGGATTATATACTTTGGTCATTCTGCATATAAACGGCAACTCATGTGTACATCACTAGTTCTGCAATACTCGAAAAATATGAGTCAAAATGTTTCAAATCGCCATTATTTTTCCCAATTTTTCATAAATTATGCTTGAGGAAGTCTAATTATATTAATTATTATTCCTCAATATTTTTCTTTATTCAGCCCCAAAAAATACTCATGACCTAAGGGTTTGTCACTACTTGTTTAGGAACTCGTAGTGACAAGGCCCCTTAGGTCACTTGTATTTTCCTTGGCTGAACAATACAAATATTGGAGAATAATATCTAAGTAAATCCATCCATCTTCTGTTTAAAAGCCAAAAGGAGAACTGTTTTCTGATGAGACATGAACTTGCAAAGTTTTCTGTAGGTGAAATTGTGTTAAATGAATGACATGTTTATGACTGCTTCATGTTCATAAGCTTCAATTTGTAACAATTAAAAACTAGCCATAGAAAGCCATGTCATCATATTCTTAACAAAGGCTCTTTTAATAGCCTATTTTGAAGGTGAAATGTAGAGTTGTGATTGATAGAAACAGCACGTGGCACCGAGACGTAGAGACGGTTAGAGTATTAAAAATTACTAAAAAATAATGGACAAACACAGGCAGGGAGCCAGGCTTGAGGACGAAATGAATACTGATTAATTCAAGTGCATTTGTTGGTGAAAGTCTATCATTCTTGGTAAGTTTGTAGTTTATGTCTATATCCTGGTTGTAAAATGCTGGAAAAGTAGATAAAAAGGTTAACTACTCTATGTAGCATTCATTTTGCACTGTTTCTGTTGTACATGTTGATGGGTAAATAGTTATTTGATAACGTCATTGGTTTCTGATATTTATTATTGGACAAGTAACTGATCATTGATCATTGCTTGTAGGGTATTAAGAGTTTGCAAGGATAGAGGCCATTATGTTCTCATAGATGTCTGTTGCCTGCAGTTTTATTTGACATTTTGGAAAAATTTTGAATATGAAAGATTTTAAAATTTCCTTATGATTTCTGTCGACAAACAAACTTCAGGACAAGTCTTTGTTGGTCATTAGTTTTATACATATTCAATATCAATTCTCCAACACTGATGACTGTGAAAATTGAATCAAATGTGGGTGGCTACGTTATGAAATGAAAGTTATGTATCCTTCCCATCCCAGGCAAATACATGTAGTGTGTGACATCATTCCATTGTCATTGTGTTGCATTCAGAATTAGATATATAGCTAACTTTGGTTTTGATTAGCAAACCACTGTCAGAAATGATTGATTTGATGTAGTGATAACACTCTACCTCCCTCAGACCACATTGTGTGATGTCAAGTCATGTTAAATTGTTCATCACAGTTTGGACATTTTATCCTCATATTGTCCTGAGGGAGTGTTCATTTGAACAGGCTGAACATGTTGTTATACTGCAACCCATTGCAGCCAATAGGAAAACATATTACATCTCATCATCTCAACCAATCACAATGCTCCTAGTAAAAAGTTGGTAATTAAATACTTTAATACTTGCTGTGTCATGTGATATGTTAAACCTGAATCAATAATAGAACTATTCTTGTTCAAGTTCATGTCCATACTTCTAAAAGGGGTACATAAATAAGATTTTAATTGGTGTTCACTCATATCAACCACTTTAATCGTCGATGTCAATCGTAGTATAATTGAAGTTTCATATCAGATTCAGTATATGTATACCAGCATTTTTTTGGACACGTAGAGTAATTTCCACAAGCTAAAGAATGGGTGTATCAAATTTCCCCTATCTGACAGCCGTGAAAAGTGCACATCATAGGGCAAATTGCTGTTATTACGATAAAAATAAGGAACGACCTCCAGCAACATTTTAGACAATAATTCTGGAAATGAAAAATGCCTATAGCAATGTTAGAATTTGATTAAATTGTTAAGGAGTAGATGTCGACTGAAGCATGAAATACAATAGATCCAATGATGGTTGTCTTAGACTGTCAGCTGGAGTGAAAATAAAAACAGGGAAACACGGAGAATTTTGACTGTTTGATTCATTCATTAAATTTCAATCATTAGATATTCTAGCAGGAGGTTGATCTGTAGGTTATCAAGTGAACAGGACGTGATACCAGACTGTGGTGATATTTCATGGATACCACGTTGGACAATTTCTCCGAGTGTTTCTGCTCAATTTCTTTGGTCATCCGGTTGGAAAATCCATTTTGTTCATGAAAACGTAATTGGATTGCAAAGAGTTTTAGTTGTGTTGGCTTGCGGCACATCATATACTGCTGTTAAAGGTCTCGATATGGCTTTGTTTTGTTAGAGATATGTGACGTATGTAACCATAACCAGTGTCAAAAACTAATTACTGAAGAAAAGGGTAAGGTAATTCAAGCGGTGACCCTGTCAGCTTTCGGGTCAAGAGATTTAAAATGTTGAAAGAATATTCAATAATCACTGTCTTTCCTGAACACAGGGGGAAAAGCTAATTATGGGAATTTCTTCTGAATGGATATTCTTCGAGTCGCCTTGCAAATAGTCTGAACAAAATTGCTGGAAGGGTTTGCCATTTCAGTCGCCTGTAATGTTTAAATTATGATGTTGGTGTGTTATTACTTTGCTGCCCGTGATATTAATGTGAGCATTCAAAGATGTTAAGTGCTGTATTTACATTGGGTGTATAGACATTTGAGGTAACACATGGTAGTGCTGGTTAACATGTTTACGTGCCCAATTCTCTCGACATGCAGGTACTGTACAATATTTTATCCTATTTCTTGCAAGTTTTTGTTTTAGTCGACATGTGATATATCAACTTCATCATGTTAAGTCATGTGCATTTCATCTAAAGTGTAGAATATTAATATTTATGATAAAATCAATTCAAGAGAAAAGTATCAAGTGAGAAGGTAAATTCATCATCATCATTAAACTGTATATAAATGTCACATGTACTTGTACTCTAAAGGGTGCTACATATCATAGCCATGTAGAAGACATAGTCAAAATATGAATATGGAATTTTCTTTCTTAATTTGTAAAGTTTCATATTATACAGCACTGCTCAAATGTCTCATATACTAAAACAGAAATATTCAACTTTGTGCCTTAAATTGAAATTTGGGACATGGTTGTACATGTATGGTAGTTGGGAAAAATAATTTTTATGGCATCAGTGGCAAAGATTATGTAACACTAATGAACTATTTAGAAGTGCAATTTTAGTACCGTTTCTTTATTTGTGCGTATCTTATGATATATTCATAACATTACGAGAACAGCCATCAAACTGCTGTTTTGGCTCGCGTATATTGTCAAGTTATACTTCATTTATGTGATGATTATGAGGACCCAGATTTTATGTCTTAAAACTACCACCATCTTTACCAAATAACAATGATAATAAAAATTCGGCTTTTAATGTTCGTTTTAACCATTGTCAAGAATTTATAGTTTCTGTATAAAATTTGAAAGCTAAATTGTTGCACATTTATCACAGAAAGGTTTATGACTAAATAGCTAGAGGCATTCCGTGTGCAATGAAATGAAAGAAATCTTTTCAATTTTACCCAATTTTGATTGGGGTATTAGTTTCTAATTGATATGTATTTAGTCCATCTCTTGTCCAATCAAATAAAAGTATTGTCATTCATTTGCATAAAGTCTTAATATATTCAAATATCGAAGTAAATTTTCAGATTCAGAATCTGTATGTTGAAGAAACCAATACTGATAAATAATAATGGAAGAGGAGGAGATTTTGTATCTTTGTGTTTGACTGCTAATGAACCATTGATATAACAACATACCATCCAATTCTCTTCACTTTATTTTCTATTCTGCAGAAAATTACTGTTATTCATAAAGAGGATTTCCCCCAAACTTGATGGTATTGACATCCTGTCAATATAAGTATTTTCATTTGCTAAGAAAACATAAAATGGAAGTAGAGTCCCGCTTTCAATTAGAGCAATGTCACGTTTGTTGTCAAACAGAAGTGATTATCTGTAGATCTGTGTACACAGAGTATTATTCTTAGCTTGTCTATAGTTTTGAAATATCCATGATTGAGATTTAAGTTTGGCATACAAGAACTACAAACAATGTTTAAATGTAGAAAGAAGAACATCTTTAACAAATTAGGTTCAGTATTTTGCTAAAGGTTTCGGACCATCTGTCCTATTAGAAGCATCAGTTTATATAAAGAGGGGAAATTTGCTGACGAGTAGTGTTGAGAGTTTTCAAAAGAACGTATTAATGGTAGACAGAAGTTACATTAAGATACCCCTGATGATGCTGACAAGATGTCAGCAAAAACTTAGGATTAGCTTTCAAGATTTTGTTGTTCTTGACTTTTATGAGTAGAAATTGTCACTAGTAGATTAAGACAGTTTTCTATCTATGTATGTAAACAATTTTGACATGACAGGAAACCCTGGTGAAAAAGCTAGAGGCATATAATCTGTTAAGCCGTGTACTAAAAACATGAAGGTTACTACAATAATGCGTATGTGTAATTTGAAATACAGTACAGATGCTTCGTTTATAAGTAATTTCATAAATGGGGGTTCGGGGTATGATGGGGAAAAGTATTTTGAAAAAAGTCATTTACACTATCAGGTCAAGTACCTATACCTGCTGTGTAAATAGAACTACATGTATTATTACACATCCATAAAATATATAAATGTTGGTCTTATAGAGAATTGTAATAACTTTATAGCTTTGTTGGCACATATTACAGATATTTGTCAAAATTCTGTGTATTTCTGTGTTCGGTGGAAGTGATGTATTCACATTAGTGTTAATCTATGTTTGCATGCGTGGACAGTGAAAATCAGCTACTTTTTGTTTTAAAAAGAAATATCTACTTAAAGTAACCATAGATGGAAAACATAAATAGACCAAGATGAAAAAAAATGGATGAGAATAATATAATTGTTTATATTGAGTTTGTGTTCAGGTTTTACAGGTTGGGTGACATTTGTTGTGTATTGTGTAGTTTTAGTTACTACAACCTTTGTACGTCAGACTGATATAAAACTTATCAATTTAATCAATAAGTAGACTAGAAAAATGGCATGGAATTGTCTCGGGATGGAGCACTTCACGAATTTATTTTGACAAAGGTGACAAAAAGTAATTTTAGTGACAGTCACACTTAACTAGGGAAGACGAGTATCAAGAACTCAGGAGAGGTAGTGAGTATTCCCCAGTGTGGTGGTTTGGTGAGTCATTAATGAACTGTGTAGATCAACACGACTAATTTCTTAGACGACTCTCTAACCTGATAGTTCTTGAAATATGACTGATGCAGCAAAGGAATGGCAGAAGCCAGCAAAATGGTGTATGATCCAAGGCAGGTAAGAATGTAATGATGGTGATTTAACAATGGTGGATCATTGCACTTGTTAGCTTCAGAGAATTGTGTACAATTAAGATTCATATAAATGAATGCATGGCATTTAAGAAGGCAATGTAAGATGGAAAATAGTGATCTGTAAGTTCATAGAGATGAAATGTCATATCTGTATAGAATAGATGAACCAGCAATGTATAAGTTAGACAATGATATGTATTCTATAATCTCAAATTATTTGTAGACTATTTCATTCATCATCACGTTCTCAGAAATATATATGTAGAGTAAGAACTACTTCTTACTCTACATGTACTGGTAATTGCAAAAAGGTTCATTTAATGGGGTGGGGTGGGTGGGGCGGGGTGGGGTGGGGTGGGATGGTATGGGATGGGACAGGGTGGGGTGGGGGAGGGAGATAACAAATTCACAACTTTTCCCTGGGATTCTCTAGAAGTTGCAGTTGTGAGAAGCCAGTCAAAGAATCAATTTCTATGAAGTTGGTATTTGGATAAGAATTAAGTTTTTATTGCTGTTAAAAGGTCAGAAAATTGAGAAACAAAAACAATTCACTTTTGGGAATTCCCCATCCATAAAGTCCCAGTACATTTGTAGCTGTTATATTAAACTGGAATGATGTCACAATTGTCACATTCCTTCTTCCCAACTTATCTTTATGTTTTTGTATTCACTGATGCATGTACATTTTGTATGATCACGTTTAGATAAAATTTTGTGTGTCATCCATCAACGTTATGATTTGTTCACAAACAAGTAATCTGGTATGTATCCCCAGACTGTTTACATATGGAGTGTACTTGTTGTCATTGACAATGAGTCAAGAGAAAGGTCTACTAATAAATAGAATTGAACTATTTCCAGCAAAGTTTTTGTCCATAGATGCATATTAACGAAAAGTACCAGGGCTGCAATTTGTCTTGCATCAATTTCTATGGGGTGAAGTGGTAGAGTAGCCATTGATTACTGCAGCTGTTTAGTAGAACATTCATAACGTTCACTTGATGTTTGCAGTCTTTTGCCTTGCTAATGTTTCACGTTTATTTATGCAAACGGATGCAGTTTACTTTGTTAGAATTACATTGAAATGATTATACTTTCAGTCTAATTGAAGTTTTAATAGGGAGAGCATAGGTATGTGCAACCAATACCATTGGGTCACAGCTGTTCAAATATGCCTAGTCAAGTCATTTACATGTGATGGGAGCTGTCATAATACCATTATGAAGATGTGCAGGCATGCCAGTATACCCTGGCATGCACTGCAGTAAACATATTAGCAGGCCATTTCCCGATGACGTCTATATATAGACTAGAGATTGCCAATAATTGTATAGTAAATTGCTTGGTGGAGTGTTCTGACATCAATATATACACAAAGTCTTTTGAAATGAACGTACTTGTATGTACATAAGTTTTAGGCATGAATATGAAAAAAATCAAAGTGCACTTGAGAGAGTCAAAGGCCAGGAGAGTGAATAGAGAATTCATAAAAAGGAGTACCATCACCAGGAACTGACTGACTGACTCTGTAAATATGTATTTATGATATTTGCATAGATTTTACTGTAAGAAAGGAAAGTACCGTACCGTTCATTGCTAGGGGCTATAGTTAAGATGATGTATGTATTGAATACGAAATTCCATGAAAAGGCCTGTAATGTATTTCTTCTGTGCTCTATGCATTCACTGCACTATAATTCTTTCATTCTTTATTTTTCAACGTTAGAGTATTGACTGTTGTAATACGCATTGATCATTGGAATATGACTTAAACTGTATGGGGTGCACTTTGCTGAATCTTTTTAATAACCTGACTCGTTCAATTTCTCGTCTTTTGAGTGATGTTAACAATACCCTGTTATTTAGCCAGTTTCTGATTGCCACTATTTATCACAGCACAAGTGTTTCATCGCAGTGTACGTTATAATCCTATCTGTCTCCACATTTGCGAAAAGGTAGGTCTGCTAAAATGCCAGCTTTAATACATTCTTCTCATTTAAATGTGTTGGCAATGACCTTGTATGTGACAGATGCACTTGTCAAAGGGAATCCTACACTGGAAAAATAGGTCAATTGGAAGCATTCAATTTCTCTTGTACATTTCTCAGGAACACTGATTGCCTTGGCTTAGCACATTGCTACATTGTAGTAAGTTGTTACAGGTGAAATTGTTACATTGTAGCACTATTTTGTGTCACCTGGCCAGCTGCCAAGTGGGTTACTGTAGGGATTGAGACATTGAACATTAAACCTAAGGTATTGATATTAAATGTCTTATAATGTTGTGTGTCCTTATCATTGTGTAGCTGCAGTGTTTCTGTGATCCGTGAAGACAGGTTAATTTGTGCTCTGAACTCAATTCAAAGTCTGTGATGCAAGAATAATGTGATTTTCTTCAAGATGTGGGCGCCAACAACCTGTCCTTTGAGTGTCACAGTGTGAAGAATTTATTTCATATCTAAATAAGATTTCAAGACAGTCATTCATTTGTTAGTGTGTATGTATGTGTGTGTGTGTGTGGGGTTGGGGGTTGGGTGTGTGTGTGTGTGTGCACGTGCGCGTACATGTGTGTGATTGTTTGGTCATTCATACATATTGTTGATTTGTTTGTTTGTTAATTGTTGACTATTTAGTCTTATTTAGGGTTAGTATTTTGTTGAAGTTCAATAATAAAGTTGATTTACATTGTAACAAGTAGACTGATCCAATGTACAAAAAATTCTATCATGCTGGAAATAAGAAAATTTGGAAGTAGTGGAAAGCATTTTACTGCGGTTATTGTTATTCGTATTCAATAAATTGATTATTCAAGCAAGTAACCATTTGAATCTACCCAACATGTACGTGCTGTCTAGTTCATATTGCATTGCTGAAAAATAACGTACAGAACTAAAATCAATTTTGAATATGAGATGGGAATTTTTTTTTTTAAATTGACACTCATGATATTTAACATCGTCATAGCAACATCACATGATTGTTGATGTACTTAACATCGGATTTAAATGCCACCAAAAGACACATGATTAATAAATATGTATCTATTGATGTTTTAGAGCTATTAAATATGATACATACAAATGCATAACCCCAAAAGCTGACTTCTAAATCAGCTTATGTGAGGAAAGGCAAATGTAACGGGAAAAGAAGAGGGATTAAACGTATACCTCAAGCAGTGTTATGAACAAATCGATAACGTGAAAGCGAGTTATTTATAGAAACCATTCTCTTCTACCATGGGAGCCTCAAACAAACTACCTCTTCACGTTCTCATGCTGAATTCAGACTAAAAATAATTTATTTAACGTCTGTGTACTGCTGATACTTGCCATCAGATGCAAATATTCAAGTTGTCGCTTGCTACATTCAAAGGTTACATTGTAACTTATGCAGCGCTGAATTATTTTGTTATGTAAATTACCAGTTTGGTTCAACATGACCATGGATTTCTGACCAATCAAATGACAGCCTCTCTTACGTATAAACGTGATGCTTAAAATGTTTGAAACATGAACTAGCTTTTGATTTAATGTGCCATCAGATTATCTGCAAAATCCTACCAAAATGTAGATTACAGACGAGTTGAAAATTGTTGAAATAAATCAAACAAATCAGGGAAATTTGACATAACAGGTTAACTAGTTTGAGTAACCCATAAGTATCTAGAAGAATATATTGGATCATCTATTAAAATCACAAAAAATCATCATAAATCCCTTTGAATATTTGATGAACGAGACAGTTTTTACTTTATTTTGTTCAAACATAAATATAAAGACAGTGTAATATAAGCCAGTATAGTGATCATGTTCAGACTTTGCATTAGTTGTGAGCATTGCATTAGTTGTGAGCATAGTATAAAAAGACAAGTTGTTTAATAAGGAACCTGACTTTCCATTTATTTTTATTGTACAACGGGGAGGCATTAAAGAGAGATCTTGTCTTAGTGGAAAATGCCATGCAAACTTTGATATATTTGCTTACACGGAGAATGCTAACAGGCTCCATGATTCACTTCAAACCATCAATCTTTGTCTTGCAACGTGAAAATAGCTTCTCACAATGCGAAAAGTGACAACGCGAATCACACGTCACTCGGTACGTGAATTGCATGGCATGCCAGACGTACTTCAGACAGCAATGTGTCATCTTAGGAATGTATGTATTAACGTTACGGTAGTAGTGTTGCTATAAGCAGCTGAACCTAGGTTACCTTTATCACACCCATGAGACTGCATTAAAAAAATGTTTTTCTTTAAGGTTGAACAAACCTGAGAAATTGTGAGAAAAAACATTATAGAATTTCATCTGCCTACATTTCACTGGATAGCCTTCGTTTGAATCCTTCAGAATACAGAAAATATGATTTCAAAATAAATACCAAAAATTAAAATATTTCAGTTTTGAGAATAACTTGGCATTTCATATTAGTAGGTATGCAGAGTTATGGCTATTTTAGGAAAGCATAATGCCAGGTAGGGTGGACTATTAATAATATTTCAAAACTAAGGAGGATAGGAAAACATCATTTATATCAGAAAGACTGTTGCTATAGCAACATGGTTTTATGACTAGAAACAGTTGAAACAACAAAGTGATGAGATGAAAAATATGTGAAATGACTGATCATGATCATCAGGAGAACAAAAAAAGTAAGGAAAAGAAAAACTCTTGGGTAGTCATTGATAGCAGGGAAGTATTGTGTGTTATGTGAATAGATGGCAAGATGTTTCATCATGTGTGACGAGAAAAAATCTAGTGCCAGCTATAAAAAACTAAGACTGAATTGCTTGTAATGGATGGCATTCACAGAGTAAAGAGGAAATGATTGGTTCACTTACGAGAAACTGTATTCCCAGGTGCAGTATCGTAGCCGTTTTTCGGCTATTATTTGCTAAATCTGATATTTAAAAGGTTATAGTCATGCAGTCAGATGATGACGATGATGGGGAAAGGATTTTTTCACAGAGGAGCAATCAAGTGAAGTAACACCGTATTGATGATCTCTACGACTGCTTCTAGTTGTGTTACAAGAATTCTAATCACATCAGGAGCACTTCCATGTTAGAAATCGTTAGTCGGTCAATTTGTATTACAAAGCTGATTTTTCTTTCTTAATAATCGCAGGAAGAAGTGGATGTGTAAATTTGTTTACAATAAAGAGTTGAAGACTGCATTAAGACATGCTAAAGAGCATTAGAAGTTACAAGTCCAATTTTCTTAGAATTTTTAAGTAAGGAATGGTTGAGTGAATGAATCAATGAATGTTTCATTGATTTGTTTTGAATGGGCTATTTTTTTTTTGCACCTTCTGGGCGAGTTTTATGATTTGATATTGAGATAATAAAACAGCTGATCAGAAAGTTGAATGTTTAAATTTGGTTGCTTACAGATTATGTGCGATACTCAAAGAGTCTTTTATAAAAAATCTGTAAGAAAAAATATTGGATTGGTGATAATGTTTTTAGAGTAATGGACATGATGTTTTCATACATTACATTTTGGCTTTACTTCCTTGTGTTGCATATATTTTGATAATCAATTTGTTAAAATGTAAATACAATAATAAGTCCATATTCTTTTATGAACAGGTACGTTATATATTTAAAAAAGGTACAACCTTAGTCTTGGTTACCCAGACTCTCATCACCAAGGGCTCAACTATGAGACAACCTCCCCACCCCTCCCAACAAGAGTTTGGAGACATGTACATTTGTAATCCAATTTTCTGTACCACCGGAAATCATGCATAGCATTTCTTCCAAGTCGTAATCATGGAGAATGGGTTTATGAAGCCATCACAATTAAAATGTATTGGATTAAAGATGTCGTGAAGGAACCTGGTTCATTCAGCATGCCATGTTAGATGCAAAGTATTCCCCAGAATTCACTGCTCTTGGACACAGATACACTGTGCACAGAACTTTGGATTACATCTCTTGTGACTCTCGTTGGGAGGTTTTTTTTGAGAATCTGGGTAACCGAGACTATTTAGCCCAGAGACTTGGCTGTCTGGCCAAGCATAGTGGTGATAGTGTTAGCCTTTCAGTTTTTACAAACAAACAAATAAAACTATTGTGTAAAAAAGGTCTTAAAAGTGTTCTTATCAAATGATTGAATGTAAAATATATCTCTATACTACCAACATGTTGTGTCAAGCATTTTGAAATCCAGGGCTTGTTTACCTTCCATGTTTCTAACAAGTTCTGCTCGTTCATGCTTACATGTCGCTGGTTGTATGTATTGTAGAAAAGTAAGTGATGGAGCAGTAAATATATACAGAATTCTGGTGAATGTTTATTTAATGGTGATATCTGCAAGGAAGCTTCTGATGTCTGTTGGGCAGGATTACAGATCTAAGCTTTTTATAAAGGAAGATGTTGCCTTACGTCACAGTCAAATAGCTCTAATTCTAATGCTTACAGCTTTTTTGATGACAACACAGACATTTGAATAATAGAATGTGAAGTGAGCTCCTTTTTTGTTATTTCTCACAAGTCAAATTCAAACCAGTCAAAAGAAAGGCGAGATTGCTCCATAACCTGTGGTCACATGTTTCATTGAAGAAGTCAAGCCCTCCAAGGGGTTATAACTATTTGCCATTAGTTGATAAACAAAATGAAGACAGTGGAATTAGTGTTTTAAAAATGTATGAGTTTTAGAACCTGCTCAGTTTTATCGGCAAAGGTTAGTATAATGACTACACATGCGTGTTTCTTGTTGAGGTACTTACCGAGGAAAAAGGTTAAAATGCATGATGTATGCAACTACAAGCCTGTTGCGGCAATTGTCATGTTTTTGTAATCTTAACTGCGAAGTTTTAACCAAACAAGAAGCTATTGAGATTGGATAAAGTGAAGTTGTTCCGTTGCATTATTAAAGGCATCCTTAATTAGATAGTGAGTCAGGAGGCTGGTAAGTGACACTCATGTTTCCTGCTATGGATTGTATTAGAAGTCATGCATATTGCTTTTATGTATTCCTTTGAAAGTGTCTGGTGATTTTATCAGTTTGGCAGCGGATATCGCATCTCATCCAAGACAGATGATTTAATAATATTTCGCACCTGACTGTCTCAGCTTCATTTTATCTGGCATCAAAGGTGTTCGTGACATTTCCCTGGGTGTTGTGCTTCTATTTGGCTGTCGACTGTAATTAGATGACATCGTTGAAGATTGCCTCATATTATACTTAATGTTTCCATAAATTTATTTAATACAGTGTTCACTTGGAAATATTAGCTTGATGTTTCATGCCAGAGCTCACATATAACGTATATCCTTTTTCATGCAGTAGATTATAAATATTTTGTGTTTGTATGGAGGTTGTTGTTCCAAAGAGAACATTGCAATTGTACAGTCTTGTTCTCAAAAAGACTAATTTTTACTACTTACATGTTCCAGACTGGTACATTATGTCCATGTACATGAAGGCATTTTAGTCACTACTTATTTTTGTGGGGATTTTTTCCAAATGAATAAGTGAAGATAAGTCTTTAGCCAGGTTTACTATAATATTAAAGTTTGTTATTAAAATGAGCAGACAAACTTGAAAATGTACTTAAGAATCCATAGAAGAAGCACTTCTGTTGTAGGATGCTCAAAGATTACAGTAGTGAGAAAACATTTTTCTAGGAGCTTTTGAAAGAAAGTGGTATAGAAAGTATATCAACTTAGTATGATAGAAGGCACAATCTCGATATTTGACATACATATGTTGTAAATTGCAGGTAGGCAAAGCTATCTAGTGTGGCTTAAATGAAAAACAACAACAGAAAACCACTCCAAAGTCAAACAAACTCAATAAACAAATTTCATTCCTTCAGGGGGAAGGGAGTCTAGCATGGTCAATGTGATTGCTGAACCTCATTTCCACACTTCTAACCAAATTTTGGAAACTTTCACGTCTTCAATGATGACAGATTCTATATTTAATACTGAGATGTTGATATTAAGTTGATTAAAATTTACTTCTAATGTGAGATACAGTGCTGTGTTTTGGGTAGTATTTTAATGTGTTTATCATCATGTTTTTACATTGCATTGATCATAGTGGTGTGACCGCTGCAGTTCTTCTATTGTATGTACAGCGCTTTTCAATATTACTGAATAGAAAAGGTGCTTTAGAAAATAAATAAACTTAAAACTTAATTTTTTTCATCATGGTTTACATCATCTGTAATAAATCCATTGATGTAGAACTTGTAAATGTTTGTTTAGAGGAAGCGTCTTGTTCTAAATGAACGAAGTTCGTTGATTGAGCTTTTGTGACATTGATCAATTGTCCCTAATAGTTTACAGGTACATCATCATTGGAAAGTATGATTGACAGCTAGTGCAATGTTGCATTTTTCATATATTTGTTTGATTTGATTATAACTGGAAACCATAGACACGATTGAAGAAACGAAAAGGAAGGAATACCCTCTGACAATAATATCAAAAATAAAATTTACCATTGTGTGAATACAGTCAGTTTTGTACAGTTGTATATGAAGAGAACTGCAAAGTGAGAAGGTCAGTTGTCATAGAAGACTGTATATGCTGTTTGTGTTTTCAAATTACTTTGCGAAGTAAGATTGAAACAGTGATCGATGGAGACATTGTACATCATTTGTGTATCAAGGGATTCAATGTATATATCTTGAACTTTCCTTCTAAAGTAAATGTAAGGTTTATGTGTTCTGCTCCTATTGTTTTGTATTGTGGACTGCGCAAATGAATGGAAATGTCTGGTAGGGTCGTTGGCCAGCGAGAATGGTTGATACCAATAGTTTGTCATATTATTAACTGGTAAGTAGACCAGATGGTTTTACAAAACTTTCTGATTGGTCCTTAGCAACTGACTTACATATGGTTAATTGACAGATGGATGGCTAAATACAAAAGTATGTCTCATTATAATATAAGTGGACAAGTGTTACTAACTGGCCTATTTCACAAGTCTTTCTGATAATGGGGGTCAGAGTCCTGGTGAGTTTCCAAGCTTGCATGATTGGTCAGTTGACAGATGAATAAGGTTGTTTGGTTATTGATTGGCTAGTGGAAGATGTTAAGAGCCAGATGGTTTCACAAGACTTTTGATTGGTCAGTTCACCAGATGGGTTCATAAGACTTTCTGATTAGTCAGTTCACCAGATGGGTTCATAAGACTTTCTGATTGGTCAGTTCACCAGATGGGTTCATAAGACTTTCTGATTGATCAGTTCACCAGATGGGTTCATAAGACTTTTGATTGGTCAGTTCAACAGATTGGTTCATAAGACTTTCTGATTGGTCAGTTCACCAGATGGGTTCATAAAACTTTCTGATTGGTCAGTTCACTAGATGGGTTCATAATATCTTTGATAGGTCAGGGGGACTAGCCGTTTCATAAACTGTGATTGGTCAGTTAACAAATAAAAGTGACCTGCTTGTATCTCAAACTTATTGCAAAGTGGACAGCTATCACTACACCCTTTCAGATGTGTTTGTTTTATAGACATACCTTTATGAATTTCTGAATGGGTGATTAATTCCTGTAATTTTTAGTGCGTGTGAGGTTCAGGAGGGAGATGTATGCAGGGTCAAATATAAAATGAGCTGTCAAAAAATGAACAAGTAATTCAAAATCTAGACATTAAAAAGAAAATTTAGTTGACAAGTTGTAACAAAACTGCAAGTACAACACATACTTTGACATTAGCTTTGTAAAGAAGACTGTAATAGCACACTGTATGTATCTGTAACATCTTGAAATATATACGTACCTGTCACATTTACATCTAAAATGTAGGTGAAACACTTTCTTTTATATGTTCACCTTTGGAACAGGCAACATTTCTCGATGACAGTTCAATATTAGTAGAGAATAAAAATTGTCATTTTTTGAAATGAAAATGGAAATGAGTCTGCTTTGTTTGGAATGATGACTTTGGTGAGGACACTAATGGAGTACGACCTGCACTTTTCCATTCATTTATTGATATGCATGGGCCGTCGTGCTGTCTCTAAAAATGCAGTCAGTCAGTTAGAGACCTTTATCATCTCTATGAATACTAATTATTAAGGTAGTCAACATGTATTTACTTTTAATAACGTTTTCATATTCATCTTCATTTGGGGAGTCTTGCATTGTGTCATGTCTTGTTACAGTATTAAGGGACTTGGAGAGACACAAACTAGTAGAATATTAAACTCGTGATTCTCTATTTTCTCCATGTCAGGTTTTTATGAGAAAGTCATTATCAACTATGTAGGCTGTAGAAAATAAAACAGTTTGATATGAAGCGTGCAGAATGAGAAATTTAGTGTGTATACTTTATGATTTATAGGTATGGTTGATGCGGAATAGATGTACACGGGTTATGTATGAAAAAAGTCATAAATTCCAGCGTTACTCATGATGTTGTATGTAATACAAGAGATGTGATTATTTAGGTTTGGCTTTTCTTGCAACGTAAAATGACATCATTGTGATAATTTAAGGTATACATTCAAACTACAGCAATAAATTTTGGCAGTTATCGTGATCACTGTGTGTAGTACGTGTGCAGAGGCGGTTGGAATGAGATCGTTTTGTGTTGTACATGCGTGGAGGTCTTTCAAGTGAGAGATTGTAATGTGTTGGATATGTATTGAGGTGGATAGAGTGATGAATATAGTAACTGCTGTTAATTTTCTGGTAACATAAAGTGATATCGTTCTAATAAAATTCACGATAGTTTGATGGTGTGTAATCGTAAATGTTGACGTTTTTATGATCATAAGAAAGTGGATGTCGTTCCACAAAAACTGATCCGATGAGAAAGTTTTTGTGTAATTTGTAAAAAATATTTTATCTTTTCTCATGTTGTAAACCATAGTTAGTAGGGGAACCCAAATGAATTATATTAGAAACTCAGATAGACTTTATTATTGTACATGTAGATGAAGTGTTGTCATAAAAACAAGATGTTTTATAATCTGATTCGTGACTTTTGCAATTTTAAAGGAGAATTGTATAAAAAACTATAAAATGTTTAGTTTTATGTGTGAACATGCATGCCTAAAAATGACTTTCCAACGTTTTATAGCTCTTTGTGCCAAAACAAAGGACTTGTGCAATGTTTGCTGTATTTCCTTAATGAAAAGTTATGGTCTACTTTTTTACGGCTGATGTCTGTTATTATCTTGTGACCTTAAAAACCTTTAGATGGGTTGTAGGAGACATGAAAACCAGTATAACTGTCATTATTGTTATATTATAGTCACATTTCATTTTTATTATCATGACATCCATTGTTCAGGTCTCGCATTTGAATTAAAATATAGTAAAGAAGGCCAGGGTAATCCATCACATTAGGTCTATTGTTCTCTCAAGAGTTGAAACTGCCTCAAGCATTAAATACATAATTGAGGTTTTGTCTCTGTTCTCCTAAATTGTACTCTATTATTTTGATATCGAGTTTACTATTATGAATTCTATCTTTTAATAGTGGGTTCTATACTTAAATAACAATTGTTTTTCAATTTCTATTTAAAAAAAATCATTGTAAATGATTCAAACGTTATAAAAATTGAACATATTCGTAATATGAACAATATGAAGGTAAAAAAGGCTTGGTTTGAAAGTCTAAAATGTTCAGTATAAAGTCTATTTTTTGTTGAAAAAGTGAGAATTTTTTTCTTTGGTATGGTTTACAATAACATTGTTCAAAACAACTTTGTATGAGAGTTGAACTTCAGATTAAAAGTCAAAAATTTCTTTTATTGAAAAAAGTGAAAATATGTACGACGATATGAATCATACAAGTATGACTCCTGGTTCTTTGAAGCTGTTGAAGATTTGAATGCATCCATGTGTAGTATGACTTTGACATTGATGATTGCTTGTCATCCTTTGTGTAGATTTTGACATTGACGATTACTTTTTCACTTTTTGTCATCTATTGTGTAGATTTCTGACAGCTCTCATCATGCCAAGAGGGTGTCCATGTTTTGCCCCTCAAGTAGAAGAGATCAAAGAGTTAGATTTCCGGCATTGTAATTTGATGTTTGTACCGGAGGAAATCTATGAGTTTGAGAAGTCCTTGGAAGAGTTGTATGTGGATTCTAACAACATTAAAGATTTACCAAGGGTAAGTGTTATATTCTTATTGCAGGCAAATGTCTGTTTTCCTTCACTGTGTCATCAGCAGAGGATTTAGAACCCAGAAAGAGAAATACATTGAAATATGCAGTTATGATACATTCAGTGGCTTATGATTCACAGTTTTATGGTATCAGGGAGCCTGGTGAATCTGGTAAAATTTACAATTCCCTATACATTCAGTGTGTTTACTAAGGTTTTTTGATCCCTGTTAACATTCACAGATAAGGGGGAAATCTAGTGGCCTGGCAAATCTGGTAAAATTAACAGTTTCCTATACATTCAGTGTGTTTACTAAGATTTTTTGATCCCAGTTAACACTCACAGATAAGGGGGAAATCTAGTAATTTAAAGTGACATGTAGTTGGAACTCAGGTAACACAGAGGGGAATTTTTTAAAATATGATTTGGTAGGGAACTCAAAAAAGGTTTTAGCAATTCTGGTAGATTTTATCTACTAAGTCTTTAAGCTTTAAACAAAATGCTTTGATATCAAAGTTGTTTATTGACAGAAAGCAGGCTAAAACAATACAATACAATACAATACAATACAATACAATACAATACAATACAATACAATAAACAACATATCCTTATTGTCCTAACATGGGCAATTCTTCGTGCGACAGTAGAGAATAAAAACAGACATGAAAATAATGAAAACCAAGGACATATTATACATTAAAATGCATACAATAAATACTGTTCCATAGTGGTTTTGCGAAGGTTGGAAAACCTTGGTAACAGAAAGTGGAATATGATAAAATTGGCGTTGTTTCTAATAATACATTGTATCATAATTTTGGTGGGAAACTCTGGTAAAATGACATAAATCAAGTAGATTTTACAAGCTTGCTGTCTTTAAACAAAAACAGTGGTTCCAAAATCAAGACAATGATAAATTAAAACAAAGGCAGCTACATCAAAACAATGAAACAGTAAGTACAGTTTAAGTTAGATATAAGTGTTTTTATTGATTTATTGATTGGGTATTTTAATATATCTCAAAAAGTGACTTGGAATGATTGACTCTACTTTTATACCATCGATGTTCAGAGATCACACCATGAAATTCAGAAAAAATTGTATTTTTCCAACAAATTAAGTGATAGTGTATACCTTCTTGATATTTAATGTGGTTATTTGTGCGAGCGATTTATAGACAAAATGAATGAGTTTTTCTGATTAAAATATATAGGGTTGCATTTTTACAGACAGTATTCTTTGGAACAATTTGTTATCAATTTAAAATTGAATTAAGAAAATTAACCAATTACTAAGAATGCCTCATGTCTGTCTGTTAATGTTCTTTACGAATGACCTGGAGAAGAAAGATACATTTTGTATTTATTAGAATACAAATAGAATGGACATACATGCACGCACACGCACACACACACACACACACACACACACACACACACACACACACACACACACACACACACACACAAATTCATGTTTACCCTCACACAGAAACACACACTTACATATACTCACTCAATCGAAATAAAAAACACATACACACTACATGTCTAGTGGTATTAATATTTAAGCTGCCCACACATGCCTTGTCCCAGTCCATCTTTCTGTTTCATATTATACTATCTTTCTGATGGATTTTTCAATGGATTACATTACATAGCCAATAGCACAGAAAACTAAATGTAACTAAACAACAAAAAGAATTAGCTTATTAAATTTTTGAAGCTCTTAGCACCAGAAAAATAACCATATGGCATTTCGAATGCTATCAACTGAATGTTTAATCTTATTTGATGGACTGGATGAAATTATACCCTTATCATTCAGACATGCAATAAAGTGTAAAGAATTGCAATATGTTGAAATATGAAGTTTGAACTGACTTGGGAGTTGTAGGATGGTGCGGTACTAGACAATTTCATAGGATAGTCTAGACAGAGACGCAGAACACTAATGAAATCTAAGGTTTTAGATTATGGCAGGCAGGTAGTTAATTGATAGCCTTACATTACATGTACAACAACACCTGTCATAACCTAGCATGTCAACATTTAGCCTTATAATCAATTACCTGAGACAGTCTGTGTTGATTGTAGATGTAACATTGCTACAAACTTAATTAATGGCTATGGACATTTGGTGTTTATTATGGATGTAGCATTGGTAATTGCTATGGGCATTTCATGTTTATTATGAATGTAGCATTGCTATAAGTATTGTTAATTGCTATAGACATTTCATGTTTATTATGGATATAACATTACTAGGGACACTTGATGCTTGGTGTGGATAAAAACAAACTATGTGCACTTTGTTTACTACAGAATAACTGCTAAACACAATTGCTGTCAATGCATTTTAAACTGTGTTCATTCCAAGACCCGTGGAGTATTCCAGTGTCTATGGTTTATTAAAGATTCAACATTGCATCGTTGTTCAACATTTTTGAAACATATCACAGTGTTATGTTTGCTTTTGTTAAAGTTAGCTATTGAAGTCTTGCACACCAGTTGTACTGTCATCCTCTTTAGTGTTCGGAAATCTTCCAAAGTGCAAATCTGAGGTCTTTTTATAAAGTCATTAGAGTTTTTTTGACATAAGAAATATCTTGAAAAAATAGCTTTACAAAAAACTTGGCATAAACTTTAGGAATATATCATTCCTTCTGTGGAAATTATGCAAAATATGTAACTCTTCACAAAGTTATTAGTCTGAATAAAACCCTCTTTAATCCATCCCATGCCTAGACTTAGATAAGTCACAGAGTTCAAGCCGATAATCCGACATGGCATATCTTACAAACTATCACGTGCCTTGAGCCTACCAATTTTATCAAGGTAACAAACAGTGACTGAGAAATTGGAAAGTCTTGATCAATAAAAGTTATTACGTTGGTCGGTAAACTTTGAAAAGAGATTAATCTAAAGTTTAAGAGTATTAGAAGATAGCTATCAGCATTCAGTGAATGATATGATGTGGTTAAAGTCATTGGGTTGATTAGTAAAGCTACACAGTAGTCCCACAACAAAGGATACCATCCTTTAAGTAGTTGTATTATTCAACTATAAAGTTGATTAGCTGTTTTAAACCAGATTAGATGACTTTCCTGTCTGTGTCAGTCTGTGTCGCTATGTTTATTGTAAAGGGCATGGAAATCAGCATTATAGAGTGTCTCAATGGACGGGTTATAAAAGTTACATAAGGATTGTGATTGTGTCCATATCAATATCATTCGTTTGAACCCTCTTGATTAAAAGTAATACAAGACCTCAATAACTAGGGAATGGTTTTTTATCACTTTGTGGGTCTCTATAAACATTGAAGTATACTTTCCAATCAATCTAATGTGTTTGTATTCTCTTTAGAGATAAAAGCCTGTACACATTTCATATTGTATTGCCACTAACTGTCACTTCAATGACATCAGGATATTAATTTTTGTATGAGTATTGCTTCGGCTGTGATAATTTGGTCTGTGCAATTTAATATGTGGAAAACGAGCCTGTTACATACATGTAGTCACCGATAAAGTAATAACGTGTTGAACTTCTCCCCAGTTGTAGGTTTATATTTAATACTTGAAAGACTCCAAGAAGTTGAAATTTTTGTCTAGCTTAATTAGAAATTGAGTTCTTTTAAAAAGTTAACATCTGGAATACTCCCAAAAAATTGAATCATATGTAGCAGTAGTACAAGTGTAGTTAAACTTTGGTGTATAGGTTGTATTTAAAGACTCTAAGAAGCTGATATTTTGTAGGGCTTACCCGATGTCACAAGTTAACTTCAATTTATTATATAACGTGAAGTACTTGCTTACTTTGTCGCCAGATTGGTGGAATTATGTATTATTAGTTGAACATGGCTCCACTGTGTTGCCATTAGACAGTGTAATTTGAAAAAGTAATAATTTTTGGAATTTTTGTAGTCAAAGGTTACGTTATTGAATTTTTAGAATGGTGCCGGTGAAATTGTTCTCACATTGGCCTTACGTACCTTTGATTTGTAAGAGGCTATCAACAGACAACCTCATAGTGAGAAGTTGTTCACACTTTGACATAAATCATCTCCATAGTAACATTAATTTTCAATATTGTAGAGAGCTGAAAAAATGTGATTATTCTCAATGATATGCTGATTTAGTTGTGTACGTTTAGGTCTTAATATCAGTTACAGTGGTTCATACATACAAATGTAGTTTAGAATCTGTATGTGTACATGTGGGTTTGCTTTCTATGATCTCTCTCTCCCTCTTTCCATGTATAGTCAAATGGACAAATTCTATCAAAAATCTAGTTAAATTTCCTGCAGTGAAGAGTGAATAGTGCATTCCAGTAATAATCCATCACACACTGATTGGTAGTTGTGATTGCTTATATTATTCAGACATACAATATTTACTACATGCTCTACCTCAAATCTGAAAGTATATCATGGGAGGAAGCATCATCACATTTATAGCAATACTCCAATAGCGTTGATGTACTACTGTTGGTGGTAAGAATGAAATGTTGTGCTTGAAAGGTCCATATGACTATATAGTGCAGAGAGGAGAAAGGGAGGGAGGGAGGGAAGGCCCGCTCGTAGAAAATGAACCCAGACATCTTAGCCCTAAACTATTACAAACAATACTGCATGGATTAGAATTGTACCAGAATGTTAGATTTTACCATTGTAAGAAAGTTATTAAATGACAATATTTGTTTCTTCAATATTCTACATAAATCCCCAAATGGCAATTCCTACCTGTGTTGATGTTGAAAAATTGAATTTAAAATTTTAATAAATACCACAGTTTGTGAAAAAACAGAAAGTTTGAAGTTTTCAAGATACTTACCCAGTCTTTAGATTACTGGCAGTGTTAATAAGAAAAATTAAACCAGACTTTTCACAGATGTGTCCTACAACAATGTTCTACTTGTACGCCAAAGTTCATTAGAATTAACTCATAAGTTTGTTATCTTTCTTCACTATTTCAGCCATTATTTCACTGCCAAAACCTTCGTAAGCTGGGAGCCAGTGATAATGAGTTGTGTGTTCTACCACCGGCCATTGCAAGCCTTGTCAGTTTAGAAGAATTGGATATCAGTAAAAATGGTAAGTGAAATATCTATCATCTGAAGATTTAGACGTACATGTAGTGATGATGTCATGAAACATTGTAGTCATATATAGTGATGTCATGAAACATTGTAGTCATATATAGTGATGTCATGAAATGTTATAGTCATATATGGTGATGTCATGGCAAATTGTAGGTATATATGATGACGTCATGACAAGTTGTAGACATGTATGATGATGTCTTGACAAATTATAGACCCAGAGATGATGTCATGACATGTGATGGCATGGTAAGTTATAAAGATAAATAAGGATGTCATGTGAAATTGTATACTAAATGGTGATGTCATAGTAAGTTGTAGACATAAATGATGATGTCATCCATCTTGTTTTGACAGTGGATAATGCAGATTAGCTATACAGGTGTAAATCTTTCCCCAGATGTAAAATGTATCATGTCTGAGAAATCCCAACTCAACACTAGGGATCTCGTACTTTTAACCTCAAAGGTTTTCCAAATACTTTCTTGCTTCTGTGTGAAATTATTCACTTCATTTGTTTGGTCCCGTTTTCATTCCAAGAGACGACATAACATGAACCATTAACTCTGTTTCTATCAATCCACAAATATTAAACTAAAGTAGAATCATTGTTGTGTCAATGGTGATGTCCAGGTGAGGTGATGATTAACACAATGAGTTTCATTTGACAGTGGAATTTTGTCTAGATATCAAAGGGAGATTCAACTACAGATTTCTCTTTAGCTCTGTGTCACCTATATAAAGTAAAATAATAAAACCCACTTCAAAAAAAAAAAAGTAAATCATTGTATATTTCCTAAATTCTTATGTTGACATTTCCTTTAAATCTGGGCAATGTCATGAAGATGGATGGATGAGACAGAAAGAATTAAATATTTGTGGCTGCCAGCACAAGATTTGTGCAGAGTTATATGGTATTGGTAATACCACAACCGTAAATAAAATGATAAGGATGAAGAAAGTAGACTGAAAGACATATAGTGTAGTGAGAGATGTAACTGTTCTTGTCAGCCATACATCAGTAGAATTGACTTAACATTTACAGCATGCATCATGAAATATCATCATCTGCCAGAAGAGATACTTTGTATCAAACTACTAATAAGAGATACTTTGTATCAAACTACTAATAAGAGATTCTTTATTGCCATCTTATAAACTAGTTGGCTGAATTAATCAGAAAAAATTCCAGTTTTACTGGAAAACTTTCATCAAAAACATTAAATGCTTTTCACCTGAGGGTGTATGTCCAGGGGTGTCTTTGGTAATAATGTACATGTACATCTACTTGTAGGTTAGAATCAGCAGTAGCACTATGTTATGGATGTAATTAATGATATAGAATACCTAATACAGTAAACAGAGAGATAAAGACTTACTGGATTTAAATCAAAGATATCCCTTAAACCTATATAATCATTCTCAATTTATCCAAAGGAAGAAACACATCTTGACATTGAATATCTGGGTCATCATGCAGGGGTATCATGTGTCCACATGTATGTGTATGTGTATGTGTCTGTGGGGGTATGTGTAATATTATATATGTGGGTATGTGTATGTGTGGCATACCAGTACATGTATATGTATGTGTGGGGTATGTGTATGGGTGTGTGTCTATCTGTATATGGGGTATGTATAAGTATTACCTGTTATGAATGTATGGGTTCGTATGCAGGGTTGCTCACGTCTGTGTCAAGATGTATGTACCCGTTTAAGTAAGTCTGAATTTGTAATGGGCATACAATAGTTATATATATGTTTGATTTGAACACATCAAACATAGAGTAGAGAGGTATTATGGAAGTTTGTTTTTACTTTATTTATCAATTTTTTCACCAAAGTTCCCTCACCTTCATTTAATGGCCTCCACATATGACACAATCAAGCATGTTATTATTAGTGCATATAGGCATCAAAATGCCATCACAGTCTTTCATTATTTATTGTGTACGGACTTCTAGTGCTATATTTTGTAACACAAAATTGGCACTCAATATATTGAAAAAGGTAGGGGTCTGCTTTGAAAGTCTATTTAGAATTAATTGAAACCATGCATCTCTTTCTTGTTGTCCTCACGTGAACTCTTTTGCAGAAACCGTGTGGGTCTCATAAAGTCACTTCACAACACATCAAAATCCATGGCAACAAAGTTATAGCAATACACACATGTAATTTTACCGTTCTTTATTATTGTGTAGTCAGTTCATTCTTGTTTATGACACTTTCCTGCATCGTACATCTAAATGGAAACGCTGACTCTGAGTATTAAATCTCTGGCTGCTCTTCTAAGCTGCTTGCTGAAAATGTCTCTTATAATAGTTCATCATCATATTATGGGAGGATATTGAAGGTTCTCGTACCAAGAAAGGATTAAATTTTGTAATCTGTATCGAGAAAAAAACATAAACATAGACAGTCAGTCTGATAGCAGCTGATGAATTATCATCTTAAAAAAAAGATCTAGTCAGACTTTTAAAAGTTTTACTTTATAAGACTGTAAGGAAAGATCTAAGTTGTCTATGGCACTGAACTGTGACTGCGATAGCTTTCAGCAACCTCAGCTTGTTGATCCATTCAAATTGATTAAAGTTAGCCACACCCCAATATTTAAAGTTACATAATTACTTGCACATTATATGTAAATGATGTCACTTCATGATGGTTACACTTGTTCATTTACATAATGACTTCATTATATTTGAATGACCAAATAATCTGATGTATGTAATCACTCCCCATTGTGACAAATCAGCTTATGGGCATATTTTCAAATCACACTATCAACTTCATATATGGTTCTATACAAGCTGAGCATTACAAGAGCTATCAGAGTTACAGATCAGTGTCATAGACAGGCTACGAGAGATCAGTCCATTTTGTAACAATAACAACATTAACTACATGACTTTATCTAAAGGTAATAAGCACTTAGGAGTCATGAGTATTCAGTGTGCATCTAATAGATATGTATGTCTGCTAACTCCCATGATGCAATAGTGGATCAGTGTAAGAACAATTAGATGTTTCAATTTGGTGTTTCCTGGCAATCATACAAAATTTATGTCATGTGTAACATGGCTTTCCATAACCCAAATTTTATGAAAATATCTATATTTGCTGGAATTGCATTACTGTTTAAAATCCAATATCAAGTTATGATTAAAATCTTGGTCTTGATAACAGTTGTCTTCAGAGTTTTAGAAAACAGTGATCGTGAATAAACCAATGATTCTATTAAATCCCTTATGACTTAACTGATACATATACAGCAGTCGTAGTAATCCAAAACTTTGTTATTCAAACAGTGGGTTTAAAAGTTGTACTAGCTATAACTGGACTATTTTTTGAAATTTTTAAGTTAGATATAATGACTTATTCAAAATATTGTACACCCTGAATGCTATTGAGTCATCTGTGGGTAAACATAACTGTACACATAATATGGTACAATAAATCCTATCAAAATGATTTTAGGTCCATACCCTAAAATCAGTCCCCAAATGTGCTTATGATTTCAACCTGTCAATGTACTATTTATGATACAATAGACTAAAATTATAATGTATATAAAGCTCTAATTATTGGTATTTCAACAATTTTTCATTAAATATATTGTTGGTTGTCAGATAAAAAAAATAATATTCTATTTACAGATAGTGCAGCTTTAATAGATTTTTTGAAGAACTTTAATGCCATTGACTTTTATAGCCTTACAATGTGTGATTTTAATTTTGGTGTGTTACATTTCTAATTATTTCCATGTACTGATATGTAATATTTTTTTCTGGAATAAATTTTGTGAAGTGTGCCAAAACAGTTTTTCTTGTTTGCTAAAACAAGTTAAGTTATGGAATTGGATTAGTGATTTAGAATATTTGTGAATTGTTAGTTTTATTTTATTGGTAAACTGTTTTGATTTATTCGTCATGTGTTTAATCATTATTTGTTTTTTCCCCCCAGGTATTGTGGAACTGCCAGACAATATCAAATGCTGTAAAAACTTGAACATGGTGGAACTTAGTGTGAATCCTATAGGAAAGTAAGTGCTTGGTTTTTAATTTAAAAATTTTGTAAAATGGTCTGAATTAATAAAGTTACTTACATTAACTTTGTTAATTCGGAGTCGGATAATTGTTAAGAGAGATGCCAAATTTTTCTTCAATTTTCTGGCTATGTAGTAATGTTTTATTTATGATAGGAACCCATAGTTGGAAATATTCATTTTCAAATATGAATATAAATAGATAAAGTGGACACCATAGTATGAATGAGAACAACTTTATAGGCTTGCATACAAGTTTGAGTCTCATCCATGTGTCGTGCAAGTTTGATTTCACTGAAGGAACCCCTTAAGTCTTTTGACAAGAAGCTTTCAAAGAGGGAAACTAGAATTTGCATTATATATGCGTGATGTCTTTGTTGGTCGATAAACAGGAGACATAGGTAGTTTTTGTCCACACATAATGATTAGCCAAGAAGAGAACTAAATGTGAAACATTTCCTACATGTACCGTTAATGTACACTAATGGATATACTTTAAATGGAATAATTAATTCTCCAACGACTACAGACCTGAATAGACTATAGTCAAGTGCAGTCAATGAGCTAAGGAAATGAGAACTCGGTAAACTTTGTACAGGGGTATAAACTACCTTTATAAATGACAACAATAGTATAATTGATGTGGGCCAGCGTGTATTAATGTGGATAACAAGTTCTATGTGTTTATATTGAACTTCTAGGATGCTGAGTGTTCACATCTTTGATGCCAAGTGTTCACGTCTTTGTCATTTTACCATAATGTGTTAATGCTGAGTATCATGCAATGTTCAAAAGAAATAATTCTCACATGGTTGCACATAACAACCACTTTAGGAGAGAAAGGGAAGTGGATATCTAAAGGAATATCCCTTCATCTATGATTTTTACAATGAATGAGAAAAATATGTATTGCTTAAACACGTTTAACTCAGTTTGAACCAGTTTAGGTCAGCTTGAACCAGTTTAAATCAGTTTGAACCAGTGAAAATGTTTTGTAATTTGAAGAACAATTTGACATATGTCAGTCATTTTGATCCAGTATGAACCAGTTTTGAGCCAGTGAAAATGTTTTATATTTGAAGAGGAATTTTGAATTGTTTTGTACCAGTTTTAACCTGTTGTCCAGTTCAAATTTTTAGTATTTGGAATAAATGAAATTCAGTGCAAAACAAAAGTAAAATGTCAAAAAACATAAAGTTACAGACTTTGTGCCCTTAAAATGCAGTGGAAGTATGTTGATAGTGCTAGTTGTAGTAACTGATGTAGTAAAGTCGACACAATTCAGTGAAAGCTCATCCAATTGACAAGAATTGTTTCAGTCATAGATAGCAGTATTTGAGTGACACAAGATACAAAGTAAAATCTGACAACTCGTGATGAAGTTGACGTTGTTCTTTCTCCTGGGCACATTCTTGTAATCTTTAAAATTTATCACTTGTATCAGTGCATCATCATAATTGAGTTTCTGGCTTCAATTTCACTTCGATTTGCATCAGATTATCTCCGTCATCAAAATAGCAAAATTTTGATCAAATTTTGTGAAATTAGACTCAAAATTGAAAAGAGTAATGGTGGAGAGGTATGTTGATTGTATAGTTGACTTTTATACAAAGTCAAGTATTTTATGAACCAGGTTTTTAGTGAGTAAGTGATGGCCTAGCTACTCAAAAAAGTACGTCAATTAAACTCAGTTGTGGGCTGAATGCCAATTTCAGCACTAATATTAGCTTTTGATTTTACTGCTGTAGTTTTTTTATGACCATTGCATTCTCTGGCAATATCACCACTAAATGAGCGAGTTTTATGTCAAGCCTAACAAAAACTGATGAATATTTCATGACGGGGAGGATGTGAGACTTTGCAGACGACAAGCATTATTTGGCTATCCAGGCTATAGGCTTCATTAATCATGAAATTCAGCCGTATAAAATTTGATGTGCAGTGGCTGTAGCTATGATCTGTTATCACTGCTCACCTAGAATCTTTTGTTGCACAGTTTGTGGTGAGAAAGTCTGCCTGAAGGACATTTTCTGAACGATTACCCTTTGCATATAATCGGTAGGAAATCTAGCATAACAACAGGAGATGATATCAAAATAAAGAATGCTAACAAGAAATAGAAAAGTGTGCAGATGTTTCCCTAAACCAGTTTGCATGGATTAATAAGAAATGAACGAAAAGTGTTATTCTTCATGCATCAATGTCATTATGAGTATGAATGTAATACTGCTAAAATCCAAACATTATCCCAAGTGGGAGTAAAAATGAAAAAAAAATAAAATAAAAAAATAAAAGTTCATCATTTTTTCAATTCCTTTTTTATCCATGTTCATGTTGAACAGAAGCAATACCAGATGCAGGTCAAAGTCAAGGCCAAATGTCAAGGTCAAGGTCAAAATATGATTTGTTGATATCTTTGATAACATGAACTTCAGTATATCTGGACATAGTTTCATATTTTTTCCCTTTTTGTGTTACTTGTTTCTAATCTGAGTGTAATCCTTACAACTCGGCGATAAACTCATATTATCAAAGTCTTGTAGACACTAATTTTAGTGTATAAGAAATCGCCCACTATGCAGTAACAAGGTTATTAGAATGCAATGTTTTGTCCTCAGGTTCAATTTTAGATGGTGTATAGGGATTTAATTCAGTTATAACATTGTAAATGCAAAGTACCAATTCCTTGATCAGTAATGTTCAACTATCAAGGCCAAATATAAATACTGAGTATTAGGCCAAGTAATGTCAGTGTTTTTTCCATCCCTTGATTATTTTTAAACTTTAATTTTGATGTCAACTAACACACTATTATTTAATCTATGATTGCTGTCTAAAATTGAGTCAAGGGGAACCAGAAAGTTATAAAAAACAGAAATTTTGTCAAAATTATTTTGGTCATAAGGAAGTAATTTGCACTGAAAGATTCAAGTATGGAATCCATACACAGATGATGTCTTTCAGTAGTACAGCAGGGATTCCAGACTGAAGGAGTTTTGTAAAGATGTTTGCTTTTGAAGAGTATGTATGTTTTATTGTTGTATAAGATTACCTGGATCTAGAAAACTAATGTAGATCACGTTATTTCATACCAATGTAATTTTGATACTCTCTTCAATATTACCCTCAAACATTAATCATGCCAGTCACGTTTTGTGCTGTGCTTACAAAAATCATCAAGAATCAAAGCAAACAGAAAATGCTGTTTTCAGCAGAATTTTAGTCCCTTGAAAAGAGAGTGTAGTCTCACAGCATTCTGAAGTGCTTTGTTGATATGAAAGATTGTGTATTCTGTACAATGGGGGGGGGGGGGGGGGGGGGGGAGAATACAAATACAGAGAAAAATATGTCCTTATAAACAAAGGGAAGAAAACTGAAGAATGCAAACTTCGCATACGTACCTGTTTTAAGTTTTGCATGATTTAATGGAGAGTAGATGTTTCTTTTGTGCATACTACTACATGTATCTGAAGCTATCCAGCCAAACCTTCAATAAATGTCTGGGCTAAATTTGAAGTGTCTAAATCAAAGAGCAGTCACAAAGGTTTCAACCACATCAGGTTGTTGGGTTTTGTGTGTGGGTTGTTGTTGTTGTTGTTGTTGTTGTTGTTGTTGTTGTTGTTGTTGTTGTTGTTGTTGTTGTTGTTGTTGTTGTTGTTGTTGTTGTTGTTGTTGTCGTCGTCGTCGTCGTCGTCGTTGTTGTTGTTGTTGTTGTTTGGGATCCCAAAGGGAAGAAAATCAGTGAAAAATGCATCCTTAGGAACTTTCCCTATATGTTCAAATATCCATAGCGTTTTGTGTTATTTGATATTTCTAAATTGAAGTCCCATCATGAAGGTGTCAAAATACTTGGGGGTTTTGGGGGGTACAAAGGGAAATGGAAAATGAGTGAAAAATACAGAGTTTCATACATGTTCATGTTTGGCAAGATTTGATGTTTCTAAATCAAAGTCTAGTCACGAAGGTGTCAACTACATTGTCAACATTCATCATATGTTATAGGTAACAATTTATTTCGAGTAGAAAATACACAATAGGAAATGTCAGAGAGTTAAAGGACCGACCTTTCATCAGTTACTTTGCACGCAGTCATATCATTACCATATTGTCACACGGTGTGTCAGCAATGTCTAAATGAAAATCACCCCTTAAATATACCAATCAATTTCTCTGATCTCATTGCAATGTTATATACTTTGTCGTTTTCTATTACTTATCAACATTTTTTGATCAAAATTGTTGTGGAATGACAACAGTGCAAAATAGCATGAGGTGAGTCGTGTGAACAAGGAGATATGGCATATTGGAAGTGTATTGTGAAATGGACAATAAAAATTGAAACTGTACAACATATTGTAACAGTATCATGAAATGTGTTCAACAAAAAAATTAAATTTGCTGGAGGCTGAGTAGATTCCAGAATTTTCAACTGAATTTCGCACCTAAATATGTTTCCTTTTAAAATCGGGGTTAAAAGGTCGCTGACATGAAGATAAGATTGTAGATTTCATTAGATTTACAGACAAAGCATATGGTGGAATTATAGCCGGTGTAGAACGCAAATCACGATAATAGTCAACTTCAAATAGTGCCGACAGAGTGGTCGGCTGTAAGCTTGGGATAAACAATACCGAAGTGCGGACGGTTCATAGAATAATATGGTACGGTTAAGAGAAAAGCCAGAGCGGTAAATTGAAAGTATACTCATAGTCCAATCACCAACGTGTCAATCAAACCACAAAGAAATATTGAAAATGGAAATATGGTATTTGGAAATATGAATACTGATTTCGACATTAAAAAGTAATTTTTGTATTGGCTGGTTTGGAATTGAATTCACGGATTTTCACCATTTTAATTTAGTAACCATCTGCTTCCTGTTATGCTAATTTATGTGTCTGAATTACTGTGTCCAAAAATCAACCTTTTCCAATTTTCCTTGTTCATTTGAATCATGTTCAATTTCATCGAAGCAACTTTTTAAAAAAAATGATTACCTTATGCTGGAAGTTTTATAAGACCAGAGCTTTGTCGTTCCTCGGTAGTAAAACATTCTAATGCCACAGTAGTTGTCAGAATGGTTGGTAGTATTTCTATTCTTTGTGGTGTTTTGTATTGCATTGCATATGTTACTCTTCTCACTATTGTGCCAGCACATGGTCATTTTGCACTGTACGGCGTCTACTATGGATATTCGTTTTGTGAAATTAATTTCACCGTCAATCTTTAATTTCAACGTGCAGAACACAAAATGGAATGAATACAAACATGGTCACAGCAGTGAATATTTTCTGGTTCTAAAATTGTTACCATGGAAATAACAGTGGCCGCTTGGTAAGAGATAAAATGTTATTATAAAAAAGAACTTAGCATTTTACTGTCAAATTTTGGTTAATTTCTGACGGTGAAAGTGTTGTGTGCTCAATTCTTTATGGCTTTCACATATCTTTTTAAAAGGAAATATCTTTTATTATGTTCATGCTAAAAATGAAAGTGTGAATTTTAGTAGATGGCACAACACTTCCACTGAGAGAGTAACAGTAAAATAAAAAAAAAAATGATTTGTAAATGGCAGCTTTTAAACCATGTACGATATGATATATAAATAGCAGTTTTAGCACATTAGAAGTAAATTTTTATCAACTTATCAACATCTCAGTAGTAAATACAAAAGCTGTTATCATTGAAGGAGTGAAAGTTTTCCATCAAAACTTGTTGGTTAGAAGTGCAAAAATGAAGTTCAGCAATCGCATTGATGCCAAACTCCCTCTCCCCTAAATGAACGAAGTTCGCATATTGAGCTTGTGTGACATTGTACGGTTCAGTTCGTCCCTTAGGTCACATTTAGATGCAAATACACAAGATATTTGGTAGGTGAAGTTCCTAAAAGGGAAACAAATCTATGCAAAAAGTGTGCTCTGACAAGTTCAAGATTGATCCCTTCTCACTTTATAGAAATTTATAGGAAATGTTAATCTTCTTGAAATTGTATGTTGCACTTGAACTTTGACCTTGACAGCCTCAGATGTAGGAGTGACGCAAATTGTGACCGACAAGTATACAAAATGTTACATACAAAAGACAAATTTCTGACTGAAAATCATCAATTTGGACTGTCTGTATTTATATAATTGAATTTCACAGCAAGTGATGCTGCGTGTGATAAATTTACAGAAAAAATGGTGGAATTAAGAATTAATGTGGCAAACAGAAATAGCAGTGAGATGAGACCTTTGTTTAGCAATTGACCCAAGTGAGCACACTTGTTAAATTGTATTGTAGGGTATAATTAACCCTTTGAAGGCTAAAATTGGCTGCCGTTGCTTCTTTCTTGACCTTTGTTGCTGAGAAAAGTCACCCTTTTGGAAGTCCGTTTTCCTGGTTGTGCTTACTATAGCAGTTAATGAAAGAAGCTATTAGAACTGAAAATATTTCAACTGGAAGGACAATACTCCAGGGAAACATACAAGAGTAATCGACAATTTGATTACAATTATTGGAAATAAATGACTGTATTTTGTAGTTTTTGTACCAAAAGATTCATGTGCAGTGTAGCTTTCATGATTCAATGTTGTGGAATGGTTGTATAGCATTATTCTGTTATCAAACGATATGGTTAGTGGCGTTGTTGTATGGTGTTATTCTGTTATAAAAAGGCAAATTGTTAGCATATACATGTAGCGGCAGTGTTGTATGGTGTTATGTTATGAAACAACATGTTGTTTGTAGGGTAATGTATGGCGTGATGATGTTCTGAAATGACACACTGTTAGCGGGTGTTTTTTAAAGGTATTTTTACAATATAAAACAATAGATTGTTAGAGGGGTAATGTATGGCGTGATTACATTCTGATATAACACATTGTTAGCGGGTGTGCTTTAAGGTATTTTTACAATATAAAACAATAGATTGTTAGAGGGGTAATGTATGGCGTGATTACATTCTGATATAACACATTGTTAGCGGGTGTGCTTTAAGGTATTTTTACAATATAAAACAATAGATTGTTAGCGGGGTAATGTATGGTGGGTGTGATTACGTTCTTTTCTACAATTTTTCCAAATGAAAAAAAAAGGGCACAAGATTTTGAGCTTTGTCATGATGGCTATAAAGTTGCTATGCTTGTACTTAAACTCTAAATGTCATCAATACACAAATAGGTCAAATATTATGAGGAAATTTGATGATTATTAAAAAATTGAAGTGTGTGAGAGTAAAATGTATTTAAACATTGACAGTGAAAGAGGAAACACATAAAAGATTAATAAAATGCAATGTCATTATTAAGGAAATTTGATGCTTTTTAACGGGCGTCATTGTCAAACCCTAACTACTTGATAGTATTAAAAGTCAAAGTCAATATTGAAATAAAAGATATCAATAGCAAACTAGGATGATGTCCATTGCTTTGCTAAAACACATAATGATGTCATTACATGTCAGTTGCAATAACATAAATAGTCTTGGTTACCCAGACTCTTGCTGCACGCTGGGGGCTCTGCCTACGAGACCTCACCAAACAAGAGTCTGGAAAACCACGCTCCAACTACCCTGCACCAGAAGTCACACAGTACATTTCTTCCAAGCATAAAAAATGGGCTTACGAGGCCTTTTGTAATTAATATATATCGGTCGCTTGAGAAGTGTTAATCTGTAGCGAAGGTACCAAAATCGTTCAGCCTGCAATGTTGGACATGAAGTACTCCCATGATACATTGCTCCAGCAGCTACTTCCTGCGCGGGCGAGTTGAAATTTCATTTTCCCATACTCTCGTTTGGGGAGGTCTTGTAGGCAGAGCCCCCAGAGGTGAGAGTCTGGGTAACCGAGACTAGAGCATAAATTGATGATGTCGTTGCACTGCAACAACACATAATGATGATGTCATTGTGTTGCCACAGCACATAGTGATGATGCCATTACATCACAGCAACACAAAATGATGATGTCATATAGAAGTTGCAACCACATAAAGTGATGTCATTATATCATATCAACACAAAATGATGAGGTCATTGTGTTGCAACAACACATAATGATGATGTCACTATATGGAAGTTGCCACCACGTAAAATGATGATGTCAGAGCAAAACAGCATTCTAAATTTTACTTCTGATCGGAGTAGGCTCAATGGAATCTGTAGGAGTTGACTCCCAAAAACTTTCCAGTGCTGTGGACATTTTAGTTACAGAACTTTGTCAAACAAAGGAATTACAAGATAACAACATGATGACCTAAATTGTATGGCTATAAATAGGTCAAGTCTAAGTAAAAGTGAAATGACAAATGAAAGGTCTTCTTTATTTGTACATTATCCATTATTTACAGAAGTGTAGCAAGGTTTTATGGTGATATATGATTACACAGTGCAATCAATGACAAGAAATATTAGCAGAGTCAAGTTAAGGTTATTAATTTGGTTTCACTCTGACTTTGTACCATCTAACTGACAAGGAAAGGTCATTAAAGAGATTTATTTTCCCATCTATAACATATTCTTTTATAAAAATGTCAAACACAGGACTCAGGCCAGTTAACTTGATTTACCAGTATCACTGTTTGTAATTCATTGGCCATATTGCTGTTTGTCAGTAGTTAGCCCATTGCCATTTTTTTTTAGCAGTTAGTCTGTCACCGTTTCTTTAGTACAAATGTAGTTCACCCACTGCCATGTCAATAATTGCTCCATTATCATATTTTGCTAGGAGTTGACACATCACTGTTGTTTATTTGTAGTTAGCACATTATTAGTATTATTTGTTACAATATCTGACATGAAGACTGTCGGGATGTAATGGAAAACTTTGACATCCAAATAGACAAGATATAAGTACAAGAAACCATTTCAAGACCCTGTTAGAATTATCTGCCATAGTAAATAGTTACATGTAGTTAATACCTATGTCAGTTCCACACACATTTTACTAGTGTTTCTTACAATGTTTCATTTATACATTTTTTGACAAAATACAGAACAAAAATGTTTACATAGATGTTGTTAGATTACTAGAATTGGTTTCCAACTTTGTCTCTACATTGCTCTAACAGTGAAAGACGTTGAAGTTACACTAAAACTGTGGAGACAGTACATGTATCAGTAGTAAATACCAGGGTGCACACAGTTTAATAGTAGTTGCCTTGTCAGGAAATATTTAGCCAGTGTAGTTTTGAATGATATTGCAATAGAAAGTCTACTTTGAACATGTGCATTCTGTCATAGTTATAATTTGTAGGTATTCATAATAACACATCCTGTGTTCCCAATATGTTTTCAAATGATCTACAGTTCCTCTTCTGTTGCCTAAGTTCTTTAAAACTTTATAAAGAGTACGTAAATTTATGACACAGTGTTTATCTTTTGTCATTCTTTTCAGTTATGTTGATGAGAAAGACTGGTTGTGAATACAACATGCAAAAGCAGAATTTCCTTGTTGAGTTTTGTCAAGATGCCATCTATATTGTCTTCACATACATACACACACACACACACACACACACACACACACACACACACACACACACACACAGACAGGCACAGACACCCACACAAACACACAGACACACAATATTATGCTTATATTGTATTTTACTGTAATGAGCTAAAGTAAAATAAAAGAATTGCATCTAATCACTTAAAAACTACAGTAACCTAGGCGGGCACTTTTACAGGTATAGAGTTTTAACATGTGACCTAGCTTAACCAATGAAATTGTGCCATGTTAGTGTTTTCACACACCTCTGATTTGAATTTAAAGCTTTCTAGAGTCTGTACATGTACTTGTGAATGAGATCCCAGTGAGAATTGTCTGTCTCCCTCAAGGTGACAATTTGTCGATGCAAAGCTGACCAGATATAAGTTTTATAATGTTGAAGCTTTTAGGTACACATATGTGTTCTATTATGAATATTACACATTCTGTGATAGCCACTTAACAAATGAGAAACTGTAATATTGAATATCCTGAGGTGTTATGTTGTGACTTGTGTGTTTTTTGTATGGGCTGGTAAAAAAGACGAGGTTATGTATAATGAAAGATGTTGTGTGCATCTTATCTTGCTAACTGACAAGTTCATAGTGAATTGGAAGTCTTGAAATTCGGTAAACAATTCACTGTAAACCACAAGCTTTCTGGCATCCCTTGAAAGTCATTATTATTTAGAAAGAGTAGCTTCATTTTCACTCATTTGAATTTCAAGTAGCATATTTTTGAAAGACTTTTTTCTTTGAGCTAGATATCGTACTTTGTGTTCTCAAAAGATATCAATGATGATACATGTTGTTTAGAATTTTAAATGCGGCAGTTGTTCGATTCGGAAGTGCATTCTGCAAGGTCCCACTCTTATGAAAACTTGATAAGTAAACGGTTGCTGAAACAAAACTTTGTCCCTGAGCTGAAATTTACACAGTAAACAGAATACTTTGCCTTCAAGTATAAACAGGTATCATGCAAGGATATAAAATTCGATAGCACTGGGATGGTTAAAAACTTAGAAGCTCAGTTTTAAAACTACCTTGCTACCTTGATTGTAAATCGGGGACTCTAATTTGATTGTCACATGACACAGATCTCATTTCCTGTGTTGTCATAGTAATACCTTAAATGTTTTGAAACATTATTTTGGTTTCTTTTCCTCCATCCAAATATCTGTTTATTGTGTATTACACCATTTGAAATATGGCACTAGGAAAACAACTGGATACAGAATTTAAAAAGAAAAAAAAATATTTTTTTATTTTTTTACTTTGAGGGTGGGGGAGGGTGAGGGTGAAGAATTGACAGCCAAAAGTGATTTTAATTTTGTAGGTTTGTGTGGAATCAATTCATCAAATACTTGTTTGGTTCATTGTGCTAACACAATATATAGACATCTCTACTGAATTTAAGCAAAGAGAAATAGCATGAAATGCGTGAGCACACTATTTATGAAAATATTAGTGATAAGATAGTGTTGTTTTCCAACAGACTGATTTCTCCCTCCAGACAAACATTCACACTCTTTAACACATTGGATGTTGAAGTAGCTTGGAGGTGGAAGGTGTTCAATTCAAGACCATTGAAAGATGATTATTGCACCGATTCCACGCCTGTGTATAATTTATATACACAGTAGTTCTTGTTGTTTTCTCAATATTTCTATTGCACTGATTCCATGCCTGTGTATTATGCATAGTGGTTTTCTGAATATTCTCCTCAAATCCTGTAAAGTATGTGTGGCAGATGTTGAAGTGTTAAAAGGTGATAATTACACTGACAATGACGTGTTAGATAATCTCACTAATTTCCTACAAGAGTGTCACTTTCTTTGTGTGTATGGGTATACCGCCAACATGATAGGGAAATGACAAAGACAGCGAAAGGAGTGAAAATTCACAACGTCAATTTTTTTAGTCACAACTTTGTTGTATAAAATACGCCAGGGGTTTGGAATCATGTGGTTAATGTTAGAAAAGGTAAAGATTCTGCACCTAAAGGAATATTGATCCAAAGGACGTAACATCTAAAATCTTGTGGATTTATTAAAAACACCTTGGTAAC
The DNA here is from genome assembly GCF_964340395.1 of Glandiceps talaboti. Classification (NCBI taxonomy): domain Eukaryota; kingdom Metazoa; phylum Hemichordata; class Enteropneusta; family Spengelidae; genus Glandiceps; species Glandiceps talaboti. Next base: position 26,006,466 of record NC_135554.1, on the reverse strand, counting down.
ATCACTCATTGTACTTATTTAATGTATTCTCTTGAGTCAGTACTCATTTGTATGCAAATAGAAAAAGTTTATTTTCAATTTGCATAACACATGGGAATATTTACATATCAAAAACATCTAGTGTCTTGAAAGTGATCCTGTTATCAGGTAGCGTTTAGTTGGTAATAGGAATGTCCTTTTTGTGAAGAATTTACTACATGTATCTGAGAAAAATGTATTTTTTCAAGTTTAACAAACCTGCCACATCTCTAACACATTACCCCTGCCAACTCTCAATTTTTTATATTTCACTCACTCACTCACTCACTCACTCACTCACTCACTCACTCACTCACTCACTCACTCACTCACTCACTCACTCACTCACTCACTCACTCACTCACTCACTCACTCACTCACTCACTCACACACTCACTCACTCACTCACTCACACGCACTCACTCACTCACTCACTCACACTCAATTAATCAATCAATAATATTGCCGTGGTGATAATAACTACAATGTATGTATCCATGGATACCTATGTTATCAAAAATAAGATCCATTAGTTACAATGGTATAAAATTGACTATATTAATTAAGATAAAAATGAAATATAGTGAAGTATATGTTATTATCAATAATATACTGGATACAGCTTTTTACTGTGATCTGTCTCATATATATATATATATGTATAAAAATCACCAGGCGATATCAGTGTGTAAATTGATCACTGGTCTTTGGTTAAATACTGCTGTTAGACTATACTTGTGAAAAGGAAGAGGTCCTCCTGATTCTAAGTACCACCCTGTGTATAAGAAGTAAATCGGGGACAGCAACATGATTGTAATTACATATTATAGCATATTATCCTCTGTTATCAACTGGCACCTCAGCTGTAGAGGAATTGAACTGCTCCTTTTAGAGACCTGATGTACAGTCTTCCTTTTGCCAAATTACACTCATTTATACAAAGGAAACAAGCTTGGGCAAGCATAGAGATATACAGGTGGCAGGTCAATCCTAGTAGTAGACAGCTAGATGATGATATGTAACAAAGCATTGTCTCCAGCTATCCTACCCTCATCATCACTAAAATTCACCTGTAATCCACAGAGAGAATATTTCTTGATTTTCTTCCAAATTGACATCAGCCGGTTTTTCTCTCCTTATCATTTATAAAAATAATGTTTTTAACGCCGATAGTCTTCTAGGTTGTAGACAGTTTGTCTCTGTGAATGTCTATTCATGATCCTTTTCACGTTGGCGCCTGTGTTTATCAATGCTTCATTGGGCATCATTTCCCCATTGGTCTTTGGCTACCTCTCCGCATATAAATAATCATCCACAGAATGTAGGGCTTTTTTTCCTCCCATTTCGTATCATTAAGTATATCCCTGTGCTTAAACTGTACACCAATTTTCTCTTCATGAAAATATATTTGTTTTTTCGGGACTTTGAAATTTGTTTTGGATACTGCTAGGATTCATCAGGGTTTTGTGAACCAGATGTCAATTTCACATTCCAAAACATTACCGTATAACATTTCGATGTAAGTTTCTTGTTACACTACTGTACATAGATACACTGTAGATACAATGTAGCAGCTAAAAGATGTCAGGACATACAAATATTGTACATTTCTATGTTACATTCAGATACATTGAAAAAGCAATGTAACAGTTCATTTTGTTAGTTTGTAACATTTCATTGCAATATTTGTAACATTTCAGTGTAAGTTTCTTGTTACACTACTGTAAACAAATACAATGTAGCAGTAAAAGATGTCAAGACTTACAAATATTGTACATTTCCATGTTACATTCACTGTGAATACAGTTTTCAATAGACCTATTTCAACAAATTCTGATCATTTAGGTTTCTTGTTTCCGAAAGGGTCAGCGACATTAAAATGGGGTTTTCCGGTGTTTAGACTGTTTTCCATAAATCGTACTGACGCTGATCAAAGTATCAATCAAATACAGCTTTGCTAAATCTTTTAATGACGAATAAATTTTCACATTTTGTGAATTCTTTGACAGTAATGATGATATTGTGTATTATACTAGGAGAGTGAAATGATACATTGTAGCCACAATGGATAATCCTGGATCATAGAAAGAGAGAAATCTATCTTAATCAGTTCCATATAAATGATACAGTCTAGAATCCTCTTAATTCCATCAATTCTGAGCGATGCCATTAAACGGCACTTTTAATTCCCAAATCTATAATTGCTGATAAAATCCGAGTTATGTCAAAGGTGCTCATTTAGTTGGTGAACTGCACAATTTTGTCAAGGACCTAAGCATATCATTCCATGATGACAATTTGCTGCTTTTCTCTGTGTATTTGAAAACTGAAACTTTGTCATTAGCGTTTAAATTCACTTGGTAACAGGCATTAATCATTTGACTACTATAACTATTAGTTGAAGCGTTGTCAAGTTGAATGGCATACTGACACGGCAAAATTACAGCTTTCACTCCATTGCACAATTCGTTTCATACAAAGCATGTATTTATGCATAGAATCTGATTTAAAGAAAAATCAGAAATGTTTTCCTTGATGTGAATATTGTATCTAGGTGACAGAAACAGATTGAAGAGCAGACAATGAATGACATTTGACCTTTGGTGTGGTCTACATTATATACACAAGTAATCTTAGTAAAATGGAAGGTAATGGCGTGGAAACGTCGTCGGTCATCTGAAGATGTGTGGATGAATAGTCTATCTAAAGAAACTAAACTGATTAACATTCCATACGTGTTAACGTTGTTATCATATTTCTTTGATGGAAGCACGGATGTTTTCTCAAATATAAAATTGTACCATTCCAATAACAATCAATGTGTGGTATTAAAATCAGTGGCATGCCATTGATCCGGTCTTTAGAGTCTGGAGAGATTGTAGGGATATTTGTTACACTGTATCTGTCCAAGTACATCAACAGTTGTGGTGTACATTTACAGCAGAACAGATCATGTGATTGGGGATTTGCAGGGAAGGAGTCTTTGTTTGATCTTTGAGAAATGGAGAAATGTTGCTATTTAAGACAAGATGATTTCAGAAAAGATTATGTGCCAAAATAAGATGGTGCATTTCAATATTTGATGATAGTCATTTTATTCAGTCAGCAAGAAGAAAAGTCAGTCTCTCTCTCTCTCTCTCTCTCTCTCTCTCTCTCTCTCTCTCTCTCTCTCTCTCTCTCTCTCTCTCTCTCTCTCTCTCTCTCTCTCTCTCTCTCTCTCTCTCTCTCTCTCTCTCTCTCTCTCTCTCTCACTCCCTGTCCTTCTCTCTCTCCCTCTCTCCCTCTCCCTCCCTGTCATTCTCTCTCTCCCTCCCTGTCCTTCTCTCTCCCTCTCTCTCTCCTTCCCTGTCCTTCTCTCTCCTTCTCCCTCTCCCTTTCTTCCTCCCTGTCCTTCTCTCTCTCCCTCTCTGTCTCCCCCTCTCTCTCTCCCTCTCTGTCTCCCCCTCTCTCTCTCCCTCTCCCTCTCCCTCTCTCCCTCTCTGCCCCCCTCTCTCTCCCCTCCCTCTCTCCCTCTCTGCCTCCCCCCTCTCTCCCTCCCTGTCCTTCCCTCTCCCTCTCTCCCTCTCCCTCCCTCCTTCCCTCTCTATCAATCAATCGATCGATCGATTGATTTCTCGATCTCGATCAATTTCAAATGTATTCATGTTATAATCCAGTATCAGTTAAATCATGATGAATTACACAACTAAAGTATTTAACCAATGTTACAACTAAACCTCAGCTATATAATAGCCACCAATGCTTGAAATATAACAAAGTAATGTCACAATTGGACCATAGAGGGCAGTATTTACATGTTAGAGATGAAATACATGAAAAAGAGTTTCAATTTGCTGTTTCTTAACAATTCAGTGAAATTTATGTGATGTCAAATCATGAAATGACTCAACAACACAAAGTTTATGAAAGCACTTTCGTTTTCTGGAGTGTTTTTTCCCCTTTGTGTTATTGATATCCATACTTCAGTGTATGTATTTACAACAACAACAACAACAAAGCAAGGAAATGACAGTAACCAAACATTTCAACATCACTGAACTGAGTTTCTTTAACACTCCACTTTTCCCTGTTCACATTGTATCACTATCATCATCAGACACTGTGACTTCCACCACCCAAGAGAGTCTGTTAGGAAGCTATGTCTGCTGGGAGAGGCTGACCTATGACCTCTGAAGCAGAATCACATGTCTTGTTAAATCTTCTAACAAAGACGGTTTACAAAAAATTTATACAAATGATTTCCGTGAAATATATACAGAGTTGATATAAATGAAAATTGGGAATCATTTTCATCCGATGAAAAACTCTGAGCCAGTGACAGTCTCCATATTATGTTTCAATCAATTATGTAGCATTGCTCCAGAGTCTGGGGGTGGAGGCACAATAACCAAGATCTAGCCCTAATGCCATGTTTATGTTTCTTAATAGATTACCTGATGGTTTCACACAACTACTAAATTTAACGCATCTGTACCTCAATGACACATTCCTGGATTATTTACCTGCTAACTTTGGAAGACTTACCAAACTAAAAATTCTAGAAATCAGAGAGAATCATCTCAAATCACTGCCAAAGTAAGTACATCTGACCTTTAACCTTTGTCCCATTGTCATGGAAATGACTGGGTAGCATTTGAAATTTGCATAGTTGACTTCAAATGTCATAAATTATTGCAAAATTTGCAAGTTAAGTTTTCTCATCAAAAGGTATATGTATGTTCCAAATATTTCTTTGTGTTGACACTTTGTTGTTTTGGTTTTCAAATAAATTTCTCTATAGATGAGATTAGTCAAACATATTTGGAACAGACTGCAGTCAATTGATCTTGAATGAGAAATTTTCCATAAGCTTAAATCATTTAATTTGAATTTCAATAGCGTCAGCACTTCAAAAAGAGAGACAAAAGAATTATTCATAGATTTACTGGAATGTTTCAAATTCCCCTCCAAATTATAGTTTTTGTTAGCGTGTACAATTTTTTTTGTCATTGTAGAAGGAGTATGGGTATGACTGTTTGTAAAAGGCTGAAATGAAAAACATGTTTAAGGAAAATTTCTACTCACAGAGTCAGAAACTTTCTTGAAAGCAAATCCCAAATTTTCATGGATGTCTGTCAGTGGTATACGACAATGGGCTATCAATTCACTTCCAATAAATTTTTTGACTATTATTGATTAATAAATATGAACCCCAAATCCATGAACCATTCATTTTTGCATGTTTAAGTTTGTTCTAAAGACAGACTTTCGAGAAAAACATGGTTTTCAAACATTTAACATGTATTTGTGTGAGTGACAGAAATGGAAGGGCATCAACCTGAAATTCAAATAAATATGTTTACCATTCTCCCCTGACATACCTGAATAAAAGATGTTTGAATACAAATACTGAGTTGTAGTTAGTGACAAATCAATGACAGGTGTGAAGAATAAAATGACAAGAGAAATCAATGTTTTCAATTGAAATAAAACTTTTGACAATGCAAAGACATTAGATGTAGTGCACAATCAATATCGGGTCAAAGGTCACAGTGAAGGATTACAAAGAGGTGTGATGGCATGACAAGCAGATGATGAACTTTAAAATCAATTTCTCTTTTACAGATCAATGAACAGATTGACTGAATTAGAAAGACTAGATTTAGGGAATAATTATTTTGATGATCTGGTAAGTAGATGTTTCTTTGTTGTTGCTTTTATTCTTAAGAAGTATTGAAGATCAACTCAGATTTCTCCTTTTCCTGAAAGTATGAAATGAGTAGGCACTTAAAATTTAATAGATTAAAAAGAAAGTGGTCGATTTAATCCAGTTCTTACAAAGTTTGAAGCAATTTAAGTGTAAATCTCCTCTGACCTGAATGGAGTCGATATCATGGTATCTTTAAGTGCATCCTATTCTTTTGAAGGTCATCGATATATACTGGAATACTGCCCTCTATGTGTATATGTAGACATTACTTTGTCTTTCCACAGTGCCACTCAGTACTTGATGATTTTGAACAGTAAATTGAATCTATACTTTTTTCATTATTGCTATGCATGTTTTCTGTAGAATTTTATGTTTTATTTTATCCACAAAATGTTGATATTTTTTACCTTGCAGCCTGAAGTTGTCGGTACATTGAAAAATTTGACAGAGCTTTGGGTTGATTCAAATTCTCTGAGTAAACTACCTCCCGTAAGTAGATAATAATCTTTCATTGTCATTACATTATTACAAAAATGTTTATGAAAAACTCTTTTGTTAAAAGAACCTTTGAATACATTCACATTGTGAGTAAAAATTAAATACTGTACATTTTATTAAAGAAATGAAGTCAGATTTAGAAAGTTATTATCTTCTTTAACCAGGTCACTTTTAAAAACCCTTGAAATAATGAGACTATGTTTTCTCCATCTAGTTTATTGGTAAGTTAAGTAAACTGCAGTACTTTGATGGTTGTAAGAATAAAATTAAAGATTTGCCTACCGAGATGAATGGCTTGGAGTCTTTAACTGATTTACATCTTTCAACAAATAATCTCAGATCCCTTCCAGAAAGTCTAGGTAAGTCCAAAAAAATACATTACAACACAATTCTTTCAACTGTCTAAGTTTGCCTATTACAAGCTGTGCCAAAACTGCACACTTGTGATGAATTCCTCAGTTTGAAATGATAATGTCTAAGTCATTAATCACTGCAAAGACAAACTTTTAAGTCAAATAAATCTCACTATTACTGTACATTCACATGGCTTGTTACAGAACACAGAACATCAGCCACACACTGAGTTCACAGTTTTCAATGACATCATTAGTTTACTCTATGTGAATGTGTACTTAATGTAATATGTGTAGTAGGCTAGCCAGCCTTGACCTTATCAACAATTGGCTTACAATTCAACACTACTAAGTGAAAGAGAAACTCTTGTAGCTTGGATACTTGGTTGAATTTAGTTGTAAGTGTATGAAATCTAGTATAAAGTGCAGCACTAGCATTCTACTACTGTTTACAACGTTGCCCACCACTTTTGAAAAGACATACTCTGCAGTGATTTTTGTACCGTTCTTCTAGTTTTTGAGTGAAAATAAAATATTATTTGATTGGTTTTGTACCACTAAAAGTGTGATGTAGTAATCTCATTTTGTTGACATGGACACCATTTTGAATTAAAACGTCAAAACAAAGATTTATTATTGCATAAATTAACTGAAATTCTAAACATTTCAAATCCATGAATTGTGTATTAACAAAATAATGGTAGTGATTCAAGAAATTGAAATTGAAAAAAAAATGCAACCTTACAATCACAAGAAAGTCTTGAAATGAAAAAATTCCAATTTGGTGAATATAATTTTGTCTCTCTTTTCACCCAACCTAAATATTTTACTTTCAGGTAAATTGAGCAAACTGAGCACATTAAAAGTTGACGACAACCAGCTACTAAAGTTACCAGAAACTATCGGTGGTATGAGAGCAATGGAAGAACTAATACTGAATATGAACGACCTACAAGAACTTCCACCAAGTATTGGTTTCCTTAGAAACATGAGACATCTCAATGTAGATGATAATCTACTCCTTGATCTTCCTTCAGAGGTAAGGTCAAAGTTCAAATCATGTATTGTTTCCATAGAAACAGACTCAGTGTAAATGATAATCTACTCCTTGATCCTTCTTCAGAGGTTAAAGTTCAAATAATGCTTTGGTTTCCATAGAAACATGAGACACCTGTAGAACACTATGCGTAGATGGTGGGAAAGTGGGAGATAAAACTGTACTTTAATGGTTGAGTATTGGTACACTGGGAAACTTTCTTCAAATAAGTATTTCTTCAGTTTCTCTTGAAATGTTCCTACCCGTACCCAGTAGCCTTTCAGAGGTCAAGAAAGAAGTATCAGAACAGCAACTAACAATTTAAATCAGGTTTTTTGAAAGTCATGATTACACTGATATTATCCTATATTTTGTGTCACTTTGTTACAATAGCTGGGTAGCTGTTCCAACATCCGTCTCCTATCCCTGCGTGGGAATAAACTAGAAGTTTTGCCAGATGAGCTTGGCCGAGTTTCCCACCTGACTGTTGTGAATCTAAGCAATAATAGAATCAAATATCTACCGTTTAGTTTTACCAAACTCAAGAAATTACAAGCTTTATGGCTTTCAGACAACCAGGTGAGTGACTAAGTGTATTTTACCTAAAGTTAAATTTAATAGAAAGTACTATGCGAACACAAATACTTGCATGACATACTAAAATGCTGGCATACAGCATATCAAACTTGAAAGGTCAGGGTTTGAAGTTGAAAGGTCAACAACTCAGTTGAACCTATCAGTGTGTTTCTATGGTAACATTTTCACTGTCATGATGACTCATAAATTAATTATTTTATGTATCGGTAGGAAATGTTAGTGGTTTACTCGACAGTAAGGATTAAATCTAAATTGTGGAAATGAGACTGTTAATAAACAAATCAATGATATCTTTGCATATTAATTATGTAGTTAGGTAATTCTAATGATCCAAGCTCCTATGCAGAAGAACTGGAACTCTGCCCCTACATCGACTTCTACTTGTGTTCGAATTTTTCAAGTAACACTAAAAGTAGTGGCCATCTTGGATTTTTCACAGCTGTCAACCAATGAAAACACAAACAGACACATTTTGTCAGATAATCTACAATAAAACTCCTGTTGATGGTTTGAACCCCCCCCCCCCCCCCCCCCCCCTCGCTGATTATAGTAAAGTCATGAGTTCATGGGAAAAAGAAGTGCCACACAAGTTTACACTGTGTAGTGATGATTCATGGATGTAGATTACCATCTTGTTTAGAAGTCGTCAAAATCAACCAATCGGAAAACAAATCTGGCCAGGTTATCAATGCATAGGATGTTGACTATGGTACTATTCAAATTGTTGACCTCTAATTGACCTGACGTTGACCCCTGACGTTGACCTCTAATTGACCTGACATTGTCTTTATATTTCAGTCCAAACCATTGATACCTCTACAGACTGATTGGGATGAGTACTACCAGCACAGAGTTTTGACATGTTTTATGTTTCCACAGCAACCAAGAATACATGATGATGGTGAGTCCAAGAATTTAGAATTTTGTTGCGTTTATAATTGTAGTAAAGAAATCACCAACCTCCACATCATTGTACCCATCCACATGCCATGCATAATAATGTCTATAAATGCCCATTTCTGATGAGATTCAAGTTTAGGTGTGAAATAGTTGTCTAACAGAATAAGATGGTCTTGAACAAAAGACTATCTAATCCTGATGGCTTCACTGATAAGATAATGCTAAAGCAAGAACCTGGGATTGAAACCCTGGCCTTTAAGATACACACCCCCATACCCAGCAGAGTGCTTTAGTGTACTGTGACTGTACAATAGTATTGGTCTGCATAATTCACATGGCAAGTATAAAGAGTAACATATCATGAAATATTCTCATCTACCAATACTAAAGTCCTATGGATTTCATGTTGCATGTTTTAAAGTCCTATGGATTGTAACATTTCGTCTTGTATGTTTTTAAAGTCCTATGGATTGTAACATTTCGTCTTGTATGTTTTTAAAGTCCTATGGATTGTAACATTTCGTCTTGTATGTTTTTAAAGTCCTATGGATTGTAACATTTCGTCTTGTATGTTTTTAAAGTCCTATGGATTGTAACATTTCGTCTTGTATGTTTTTAAAGTCCTATGAATTGTAACATTTCATCTTGTATGTTTTTAAAGTCCAATGGATTGTAACATTTCATCTTGTATGTTTTTAAAGTCCTATGGATTGAAACATTTCGTCTTGTATGTTTTTAAAGTCCTATGGATTGTAACATTTCGTCTTGTATGTTTTTAAAGTCCTATGGATTGAAACATTTCGTCTTGTATGTTTTTAAAGTCCTATGGATTGTAACATTTCGTCTTGTATGTTTTTAAAGTCCTATGGATTGTAACATTTCATCTTGTATGTTTTTCTCGTCAGACATCTATTTCAGTGATGGTGAAAGTTTTCATCCTTCACTTTGGGAAGAAGAAAGACGTACAAAAACACAAATTATGTTTGATGTACGAGAGTCAGACTCGGAGGTGGGTCGATCTAAGAATAAAGTGAGTAACTTTTACTAACTTTTAGTTTCCAGATGTTTTGCCCATATATTCCAGTATATTTAGTTCTAACCTTATCTGACTCTTATCTGCATGTGAGCTCTAACCCTGTATATAGTTTGGAGGTTCCTTAACTGGCTAGGTTTGCTATCTAATGATATTGGTGGTTGATATCTGCATGACCATTATGGTATGTTTGCAACATTGCTTGGTTTCATAATGCACTGATGGTGGATGAAAAAAACAGAATTTTGTAATTATCCAATGTAATGAATAACAGTTTCAGTTTGGTAATTTTGAGTTTATTAACTAAGACAATTCCTAACAATTTCACTTTTTTTTAACTTTTTCAAAACTCTAAAATGCTTAAAATTTACTTTTGATAAATTGAGACAAATTGAAATAAACTGCAAGTTGTTGTTGCTGGTGTATTAATAACACTACCAGAAATTCTAACTTTGCATTGACATGAACTAAATATATTGTAATACATGGGCAATTCTGGTGGAATGAACACAGTAGATGTAATGGTTGTCATGGTGATATCCATGTATGTAAGTATGTAGATGTAATGGTTGTCATGACGATATAGATGTAAGTATGTAAGAACATTTTCATTTCATTCCTTCATTTCTTGTGGTTACTGTAATAGACTTACTTTTATTAGCACATTGCAGGCATAGTCTATGAATTGGGTATGTGTGTGCACATGCATGCATGTGTGTGTGTGTGTGGGGGGGGGTGGGGTGGGGTGGGTATGCATATTTATGTATGTATGCATGCATGTGTACGTACGTACGTATGGTTTATGTATGTGTATGGATGTATGATTGTACTTACATGTATACATGTGTATTATTGTGTATGTTATGTGTGTGCATGCTTGTGTGTCTGTGTGTGGGGGGTATGTATATTTATTTATGTATGTATGCATGTGTGTACATACGTACGTACGTACGTACGTACGTACGTACGTACATACATATACATGTATAGTTTATGTATGTGTATGTGTATTATTGTGTATGTTATTATGTATGTTATTGTGTACGTGTCTGTGTGGATATTTTTGTATATATTTATGTGTCTGCATACATCTGTTTGGCTGACTACATGTATGTTTGTGTTGTGATATAAGGTGGATGTGAAGACCGTTGGACTCTGCACTCGTTTTGTTGAAAAGTAATGCATCTGCACTCGTTTTGTTGAAAAGTAATGCAAGAGTAACATGATTAATAATTAGATCCAAAATATTGAATAAATGAACCTAGATTGAGGAGCTGCATCATAGAAATATTGTAAAGTCTAGAAATGTTATACTTAAGTCTTGCTTGTTACTAAAAGAGACCACATTTTACATCCTTTGATAGCATAATTTTAAGAGAACACCAACACCCTATCCCAAGGAAGCTTACAAAACTAGGAAATATGTACAAGCCAATGGTGATGTAAGAGACACTGTGAATGGACATGCAATAAACAGATCATCTGGTTATTCAGGGGAGGTAAGAATACTTGTAGATTACTGTCACATGTCAGTCGCCATATTCATTGTCAAAATACTTCAACTTGGTCATTTTTGTTTTGACTCGTTAACATAGAAGTTTTATATTTCTAACTGTCTGTGCTATTTCAGTCTTGTCATATAGTTGGTTCCTGTGACATCTCATGAGTAGTAAAATTAAGAATGAAAAAGCATTTGGTTTTGATCTCTTCAGAATTTTCATTTATGTTTGCAAACGACAAGAAATTAGCCCATATATGATAGTACAATAGTTATGCAGAATATTCAACACATTGTGACACGTCTTAAGACTGTATACCCACAAATCACACCATGTCCTGTGGTATTTCTAACTCTGTATTTTGTTAATATCCCACAGTCGCATCATAAAGTGGGTTCCCGTGATATGTCTCTGGGACCTGATATCAAGATACGAGAAGCTAAAGTGACCAAACCAGGGAAGCCAGCATCATCACCATTACATGACAGACATTATCTATTTAAAGCAGACAAGGTGAGTACAGAATATTTAGGATTTAGAAAACATTATACTGTCAGAAATGCATTTAGGATGTTTGAAAACCAGGGAAAAAATGTTGTTTTTGCATTTTTGGGATGCAAATCTTACCCAAAAAACAAGAAATGAATTTGACTTTTTTTGGCAGACGACATTTTGATAGTGCTCATTTGCATATCTGGTGTAATCCGGTGTTTTTGTTTATGTTTTTAAAGCTATTTTTTGTGTATAATAAGTTTTTGAAATTCTATTGCTATAAATACTAAGTGGTTAATGAGACCAGTCAGTCAGTAATGCGGGCTGAAATATAAAAAATGAATCAATGTGATATTGAAAATTCTTTGTAGGAGAAACGTGCCAAAGACAAAGCAAGAATACGAAGAAACTCACGAGACAGTACAGGTACTGATGTAGACAGTGACTCTTCACCATCTAGGAGTTTAATGAGTAGTCCTAACTCATCACCTACAAGAAAACCAGATGTGGTGAGTATTACTAGTCTAATTGAATAATTTGCATGTGATGGTCAAACCAGGTGGGCAATAAGAACAGAAAATGTGCAAGTTTTACATAAGATCAATTCTGTTCCTTAAAATATTTTCTTTTTAATCCTACAGATGATAAATAGTGTTCTGAATAGCCAAAACACAAAAGAAGACATGGAGCTTATGGTGGCTCCAAAACAACCTACTGTTACAGCACCACCACTCAGAGACAGTCCGAGTCCAGACAGTGGGAAGGGTAGTCCAGGTGAAAGGTCACCACTGACTTCAACCTCACCTATGGATAGTAGTCCAGTACGAACCATGCCAGATGGTAGTCCTGTCAGAAGTCTACCTGACGGTTCATCTACAAAATCACCTACAAGTCCAACAAAAGTACTACCTCCACCAAGTGGAAGCCCAGCTAAAGTGCCAGTTATCTTTGAAGAAAATGTGCCTTCAATGTTACCTACAGCAAAATCAAGCCCTTCAAAATTGACTGATAAATCTCCTAGCAATGTGTTGCCACCGCCACCAGGAAGTCCAAGCAAGGTGTTGCCTAGCTACCATGAAACAGTTGCCAAGAAACAGGAATCTCCCAAGAAAACATCAGAGCCAGCTTCAGTTCAGAAAATTAGAAATACAAAGAGTGATTCACTTGAAAGAGTTGAAAGACCATCAAGGGAAGATATGCCAGAAAGACCACAGACTCTCGACATTGTTAATAGAAATAGTCTTTCTAATGAAAAGATTCAACATGACAAACATATACATGATTTGAGAATAGAAAATAATGCAAGGACTAATATTGAAAATTATGGAAGTTATTCTAGAACTAGTACACCAGAGAGAACTATTCTGGGAGAAAGTGATGGTCGTACTCCTGATAGTCCCGATGTTCAAATGAATAGCTATGCAGAAACTTATCTGAAAGACAAACCACTACCAAATTATCCAGACAGAAAAATGGGAATGAAACCATTCCCTCCTCCCGGCTATCATACCATTGATGGGAAAAGAAGCTCACCCTCACCTCGGACTAGAACTTCTGGATATGCAAGCGATACTAGATCAGGGTATGGGAGTGACCGGGAAAGATCCGGATATTCCCCAAGATATCCTGGATATGTTGAGAGAGACAGATCAGGTTATTTAAGTGATAGAGAAAGGACAGGTTACTATAGTGATAGAGAACGAACTGGTTACTATAGTGACAGGGATAGGTCTGGTTACCAAAGTGACAGAGAAAGAATTGCATATTACAATAGCATTAGGGAAAAAGACAGTCCTGGTTACTATAGTGACAGAGAAGGGAGGTCAGGTTACTATAGTGACAGAGATAAACGTTCAGGTTATATGAGTGACATGGATCGCCCTGTTTATAGACCACCACAGAATGGAAGTCCTTATGCACAAAACTCTCCGCAACAAAGAGCACCTATAAGGAATTATGGACAAATTTTGAATAGACTTGATAATGTGAATATGAGAGCGAGAAGTCCTCAGCCTGCGTCACCTCTAGCTAGGAGGGAAGACGGCAGTGAACATCGTCCTATCCCTTCCTACGAACAAGCCATGAGAACCAGACAAAACTCACCTGGTGACTGGAGACAACCTGGCATAGGACATGGAGACAGACACAAAAACCCTGTGGGGTATGCAAGTGATAATGAACTCATGTACCAGGTAAAGTCACTAGTCTTGTTTTTAAAGCTAAAACTTGATCTGCTATGGCAGGATGTAAGCAGTATGATACTTATTTTATATGTTTGACAAGACAATTGATTCCATGGTAACAATGCTCCAAGTATAATACATTCGTATTGAAGGACTGGGTGTATCACCTGTAAATGTTACACAAACCTTAGATATGATATGATATGATATGATATGATATGATATGATATGATATGATATGATATGATACATGGTTGTTACATGTATGGGTGATACATGTGGGTCCGTTCAGAGGGATGAACATGATATTGTAGATTTTATCATGGTAAGTATGTGTATACTTTAGTTTGTGTTACTTGTCAGTGACTCACATTTGATTGTTGTCTTTATACAGGATATGTCTAGACAGTCATCACCATCCAGACTACAAGAAGCACAGGCTTATAAAAATGATCTAAGACTCAGAATGATGAAACAAAGACATTTACTGGATGTAAGTATCAGTATTAGTGTATATTTATTACAGAATTCATAGTTCGGTATGGTACGGTACGGTGTAGTACAGCACGGTACGATATAGTACAGTATGGTATGGTATGGTACAGTACAGTACAGTACAGTACAATATGGTATGGTACAGTACTACATGGTATGGTACATTTTATTTGACATGAAATAATGTAAATAGACATCATCTAGAGTTAAAAACACAACATATAGAAATAACAAATCTTGCAAAATTATTTACAATGTGGAGGGGGGGTTGTTGTTGTTGTGGGGTTGTTGTTGTTGTTGTTGTTGTTGTTGTTGTTGTTGTAGTAAAATTTCCAGGTTGATTACAGTTTTCATCTTCAGCAACTTTACACCATTAGTAGCTTTGCTTCATTGACAACTTAGCATCATTGTCAACAGCTTACATTTATATCTTTGCATTATTTACAACAATTCTATTGTTATTTGTAGGTGGATGATATGCCCAGTGAACCAGGTAGTGATGATGTGTTCACATCACCGTACAGAACTGAACAACTACCCATGTTTATCAGAAGTCCACAGCAGCAACGATATCCAGGTAAAGGCAAATGAAAAATACTTTTTTTTTTCTCCAGATTTTGAAGGGTTTCGGTGTAAGGGTGTCACTGACAGCACATTAAGGAGTGTGTGATTTATTTAAGATTTTGAGGTGTTTTATTGTAAGGTGTCTCTGACAGGGTAAGTTTCATACTTCATGCATGTATTGAAAGATTATTGAACTTAAATTATTTTGATGAATTTGGAGCCTATAGGACATTACTGTAGGACATAATATAAATCATTGGCAATCATATGAAATTTAGTTGGGAGGACATCTCTGAAAGATAAGTATTGAGACTGTGTCTGTCTGTTATGAAGACTTATTTACTGACTGATCTATCAAACTATCATTGTGTATAGGTGAAGGGAGTCCAAAGCCAGGTAGAAGACAACCACCATCACCACCATTACGTACAACACCCATCAGACCACAACCATACTTTGGTGAACTGAGCCCAAGATTGTCACCCAGGAATTCACCCAGAAGCTCACCTAGGAACTCACCAAGACTAAGATCCAAACAAATACATCTTGTAAGTATATTTAGTTAAAAAATAAGTGTTTTAAAACAGACACAAAATCCCTTAGCATAGCAACTGCAGTATTGTGAAATAGGCACAAGTCCCTAGCAACAATGCCCATGCTCATAGCAAACTGCTTTTCATTATCAGACACAAATGCCTAGCAACCATGACCATACCCATACCAACTGACTTTCCATTTTGTAAGTATTATAATTGTCAGATAATTAGTATTCTGTTCCTAGCAACATGACCATATTCATAGCAACTGCTTGAGTGTCCATTTTATATAAGTACGACAGATGCCAGACTCACAACAGCGTTCAAAGCTGAATGGTTTCTTTGCGGCCATTTTAGTTGCATACATATTCTACCAAGTCAATCATTTTTGAGAATCATTTTAGCAGAGACTTGAAATGTCAAAATAATTCAGAGATGGTTTAATGACATGGTTTTTATAGTGAAATATGTAGGCACAATTTAATCTTGGAGAAAGAGAAGTTATATAATGACTGCTTAGTAAAAGTTATAGTCAACCGATATTTATATAGTTCATGTTATTTTGAAGCCAATACAAAATTAGATGTTGTGATAGCTAATTTATTCTTTGGTTCTTTTCTTTGTTGATATAGAGAACATTGGAGTTTGTGATAGCTAAGAATCCTGGACTAGGGTTCAGCATAGCTGGTGGACTTGGCTCACAAGGCAATCCATACAGACCTAATGATATGGTAAGATAGACTGGAGATTAACCACTAGAGGATGGGGTTTGATGGCATGTGTATATCACTAGGGGATGGGACGAGGGGTGCCTATCTATATGACAGTCTTGCACCAGAACACTACAAACCCACAATAGAATATGTTGACATCTGATGGCTGGCATCTGTACCACCAGGGGATGGTGTTAAGGGTGGGGTGCCTGTCCATGTTAGGACATAGCACAGAACACTACAAAACCACAATAGAATATATTGACATCTGTACCAGCAGGGGGTGAAATGCCTGTCCATGTTAGGACATAGGACCAGAACACTACAAAACCACATCTGTACCAGCAAGGGGGTGAGATGCCTGTCCATGTTAGGACATAACACAAAACACTACAAAACCACAACAGAATATATCGACATCTGTACCAGCAGGGGTGGGATGCCTGTCCATGTTAGGACATAACACCAGAACACTACAAAACCACAATAGAATATATGAACATACAATAAACAGTATCAATGTTGGATTAAAATGTTGTCAATGATAAATGTGTTGTATCTAATGGCAATGCAGCCAACAATTAATAAAGTCACAACATATGGTTGAAATGTTATCTCAGGTGATATCTTACCAAAGACAGAATGTTAATGTGCCATTGACTCATCCCAAATGTATACAAGACACAAACTTAACTCTCATGTACAGTTAGAACTCAGCCAAAATATGAAAGGCAAGAATATCTGTGACTAGCCAAACATTAGTGTCAATTATAATGAATTCCAAATAAACTTTTAGCATGGATTGATGTCCGATCCTTGCCCTTACAACAAATGAAACCTTTTATTTTTAAGTTTTCCAATTCTAATGATCCCTGTGTCATTGTATTTTCCAGGGAATCTTTGTCACCAAAATCCAACCAGAGGGTCCAGCAGCAGGTCTGATTTTCCCCGGAGACAAGATCCTAGAAGTGAATGGAATTGACTTTACCGATGTGGCTCACCAGGAAGCCGTGGCTATCCTGAAAACCAGTAATCCTGTAGCTCTGCTTATCAATAGAGAGGACAGGTAGGGTCCTGTCACTCTGCTTGTCAATTGAGGGGACAGGTAGGGTCCTGTCACTCTGCTTGTCAATTGAGGGGACAGGTAGGGTCCTGTCACTCCAGTTGTCAATAGAGAGTAGAGGTTGAGGAGAAGATGTGCAGACAGACAGATGAACAGACAGGAATTCAGGGATAATTTGTAGTATTATGTACAGTGTAATGAATTGACTATACACAGCTGTTAATGCAGCAGTGTGTTTTATTGTATAGTAAATCTCAGATTGAAGTCAAGTCAGATGAGGAGAAAGTGTACAGTGATAACAGTTTTATCCTGGCAAATTTTCAGTCTGAGGTCTTTCCCATGTTGACAGATGTGATGTTTTCACTTTCATTGTAAGCAGGAGTAGATTAGAAGTAAGAGATTTGTCTGAACTAAAGTGTCTGCCAAATCTCATTTTGTGGACAAGGTTTGAAAACACAAAACTAAAGTGTCTGCCAAATCTCATCATTTTGTGGACAAGGTTTGAAAACACAAAACTAAAGTGTCTGCCAAATCTCATCATTTTGTGGACAAGGTTTGAAAACACAATACATGTACATAGCACACTATTGTATGTACGTGTTAAATCAGCCTTTTTGAGATTTTAGAAAAATTGTGCAAAGTGAAAAACAAATCACTGAAAATTTGCTGGTGTGAAATGATCAAATCTCTGTGTGCTTGATATATGGAGAATTTGATAGGAGTGTATAAGGTTTGTTGCTAAGTGACAGAGTTTTGACAGTAACTAAGGGATCACTCTATACCACAGAATCCTTTCATACATTGAAAGATTGCTGACATGTTCATAACAAAAATGTTTCTCAGATGCTGTGAATGAAGATTTCTTAGCATCACTGATAGAGGGGGCTATTTATAGAGATGTTGATAGTGTGCTATTTTCATCACAGCATTATCTAGAATGTTGACATAATCAAACATCTACAGAATTGTGTTTTTAATGACGATGGTGGTTAACTTTTTATTGAGTACAATATTGAACAGACAGTGGTGTCTGAATTTTAATAAAATTTTCTACTTCTGAAGATGTCCTTGCAAACAAATGCAGATATATGCAAAACCACCAAAGAGTGACCGAGTGGTTCATAAACTTTGCCTTAAACATATCAACTATGAACACTTCTCTAATTTATCCAAAATTATGCAACCATATGAAGGCTGCTCACCCCCATAGAGTGCCATTTATTATTGCTGAATAATAAGGTCGTACTATTGTCATGGCATAATGGGGATGTACAGGGGGGATGTTGTGCAAAGGCTGATTTAATAACAGATGACAGTATTTGCAATATCAAAATAAAGAAACACACCACATGTGCATTTGTTATGTATCCTTTTCTAAGTTTTGAATATTTCCCCAAAAAATGAAAGAAGTTATGTGTTTTGATGTCTTCATTATTGACTTGTAGTCTCAGTCTGTTGTGAGTTGTGTTGACACAAGTACTACTGATTGTTTTGGTGAAATGTGTGCATTTGTAAAAAACAAAATGGACCAATGGACCTTCCATAAAAAAAGTTAACAAACACCAAATCTTTCTGATCAGAAACTAAGCCACAAAGAAATAAATTACTCTCAGAAAACACACAATTTTTAATGAGATATTTTAAAATTATACCTGCAATACCATTTCATGCCTTCTCCAAATGTTAGACTCTACCCTTTTACGGCATCTTCAAATGTTATATTGTACCCTTTTGTGGCATCTCCAAATACAAAATGTGGCATATGTTGAAACTTCACCTCCTAATGTCCAGTCCAGCTAAAATCATGAAAATGAATGGAACTGTTTCAGCTTACTCATTTAGAGAAAATATACCATTATTACTGAGGTCTGTAATATCTTGAGATAATCAACTACTAGGTTAGTAACACTTTCTACAGGAAAGTGTGAGTTAATGTGGCCTGATTTTTTTTTTTAAGATTTGAAGAAAAACTGAATTTTGTAAAGACTGATCTTCCCAAATGTTCAAACATTAAACTGTAACAAACTTTGATAATGGGAGCAATCTGTTGTGATGTACATATTTCTTGTCATCAGTTTGATATAATACATCATATTGTAGTAACCCACTTTACAGCTGTTTTTGAAATTAGTACAAAAATATAAATTTTCACATGGATGCTGACCAGTCAGTATATGAAAAATTACAAAAGTAAAACTAGTTCAAATTGCCAAGGATTCCATTATATTTTGCTCGCAGACACTTGGAGAGGATGATTTTCATTACGTTCCACAGTATGCAATGATGCAGCCTCTCACTGCCAACCGAACATCTGCTTCCAAACAGTGCCCCCAGTGGCCAGTCTGTACAATCTTTTGTTTTCTTGTGTTGTGTTTGTTATAAAGAAGTTCTATTATTATTGTGAAAGTTGATAGTTGGAAGTTTGTATAGTTAGTTTGTCCTTGGAAATATCACAACTAATCCTGCCAGTTCACATACTATGCAGATTACTAAAATACAAATGCAGTTTTTTTTAGATGAAGTGAAGATTTTGTACAAACTCAACAAAATGTCCAAGTGAGTTTCAAATCTTTGTGAGTTTACGAGTCAAATTTTGTACTTGCACCACACAAGTATGATAATGGTACTAGTTAAGCAATACAACAACTCCAAACTTGTCCTAACTCATGCAGCCACTAGTCGTTTATACGGCGTACAAATATATGCAATGATAGTAACTTTCCCTCTTCACCTCAATGCCCAAACCTAACCTCACAGTGTGCTATATAATACTCTTTTCCATATCATTAAAAAATGAAGACTGTACAAGACTTTGTATTCTTACCCATCTTTTTCAAAACCGTAGTAACTTTTCTGGTCTTTGAATGGAGAAAGAAAAATTTAAATAGCAGTGTGTTCACAAAAGAGATTTACAAGAATGAAAACTTCCTATCAAGCAATGACATTATATGATATCAAGAATTGCAAACAACATGCATTTTGAGACCCATCTTTTATACTGCATAGTAACAGTCACCACAGAACCATCACAGAACCCTCAGTCTTAAATTAACTTCCTTTGTCATATAACTACTATATTGTCAAAAACGGGCATTATTGTACGGAAACCTCAATTAAAACCTTTTTTTTTGGTAAAACTCCAAATATTGAGTGAAATTAAGTGACATTTTTCAAATTACAATGTTGAAGTGTATAAAAGGATAGTT